>NW_026057578.1:89050737-89079212 GCF_023721935.1 Panthera uncia
ATATATATATATATATATATACACACACACACACACACACATATATGACAGGAATTCAAGTCCAAACACATTAAATGAAATACATAATTTAGGTACATTTAATATTAATAACATGTATAGGCCAAATTAAGGTGTAACAATCATTATACTTGCTGTGCAAATAGCATACACTGTTATTAAGATAAACATAAGCTGTAAGACAATAGTGGGATATTTTGACATACCACCAATCAATCTAGTAAACCAAATAGATAAAACTTTGTATTAAGAGAATTTTAATCACGTGATCAATAAGTTGAAGTTAATAGATGTATAGCAAAGTGTACAACCTGAAAGACATAATCCTTAGCTGCCCTCGAAGACATGAATAGACATTTTTCCAAAGAAGACATCCAGATGGCCAACAGACACATGAAAAGATGCTCGACATTGCTCATCATCAGGGAAATACAAATCAAAATCATTCTGGGATACTACCTCACACTGGTCAGAGTGGCTAAAATGAACAACTCAGGACACAACAGATGTTGGCGAGGATGTGGAGAAACATGAACCCTCTTGCACCGTTGGTGGGAATGTACACTGGTGCAGCTGCTCTGGAAAAAAGTGTGGAGGTTCCTCAAAAAATTAAAAATAGAATTACCCTACGACCCAGGAATTGCACTACTAGGTATTTATCCAAAGGATACAGGAGTGCTCGTTTGAAGGGGCACAGGCATCCCAATATTTATAGCAGTGCTATCAGCAATAGCCAATTATTGAAAGAGCCCAAGTGTTCATCAACTGATGAATGGATAAAGAAGATGTGGTTTATATATACAATGGAATACTACTTAGCAATGAGAAGGAATGAAATCTAGCCATTTGCAACAATGTGGATGGAACTGATGTTATGTCTAGTGAAATAGATATCATATGGTTTTACTCATATGTGAAACTTAACAGAAGACCTTGGGGGAAGAGAAGGGGAAAAATAGTTTCAAACAGACAGGGAGGCAAACCATAAGAGACTCAAATACAGAGAACAAATTGAAAGGGTTGATGGGGGGCTGGCGGGGAAGGAAAAATGGGTGATGGGCATTGAGGAGGACACTTATTGGGATGTGTACTGGGTGTTGTATGTAAGCGATGAATCATGGGAAGCTACTCCTGAAGCCAAGAGCACACTATATACGCTTATGTTAGCTAACTGGACAATAAACTATATTTTAAAAAAATCCTTAGCTGTCCTCAAACATTGATTACGTGCATAGGCACAATTTTTTTCAGGGAGTAGTTTGATAATATGTACCAAAATTCTTTGAAACGTGTATCTTCTTTAATCTTGAAATGTTTTAAGTAGGAATTTATACTGTGGACCAAGTTGTATGTACAGAGATGGCAACTGAAGTATATACGTGTCCAAGAATGGATGCCAATTAAATAAATGAGGGCCTTTCGTATATTTTTATTGAAGCAAATGTTTCTCCAGATGAAATTGCAAAGCACAGTTTTTGAAACTCTGGTTGAACTGGAGTATTGGCCTCCAGAGCATTGTGCATCCCCAAGAGAAGTTCTTGTTTTCAGTGAGGAATGGTGGGAAGCCCTGGGGCCTGCGGTGCCAGCAGAGGGTGCACCTTAAACTGGCTGGGGCTGGTAGGGGATATAGGAATCTCAAGGAGCTCCTTCACAGGAGGTGGCCAGGTGTGAGAAAAAGGTGAAACACCTTAGAAGCCAGGTATTTCACTGCAAATCAAAACCATACACCTCATTCCTTGACATTATACAGATCTACACTGAAACCAGGCACCACGGGGAAAGGGGGGGCCATGAAACAATCCTAACTTTTTCTGAATTTATCTGAAAGTAAGTAGATCAAGGAACATAAGAAAAGAAACGTGTGTCACTAAAACCAGAATAGCAGGGGCGCCTGGATGGCTCAGTAGGTTAAGTGTCTGACTCTTGATTTTGGCTCAGGTCATGATCCCAAGGTTGTGGGATTGAGCCCTCTGTCAGTCTCTGCATTGAGCATGGAGCTTGCTTAAGATTCTCTCTCTCTTTCCCTCTGCCCCTCTCCCCTGCTTACACTCTCTCTCTAAAATAAAAAATTAAAATGAGAATAGTACTTTCCTCTTGGGGAGAGGAAAATTGAATAAAGAAGGATATAAGGATATTCAAATGTGTTGATAATATTTTTTTAATTTAATTTATTTTTTTAATTTACATCCAAGTTAGCTAGCATATAGTGCAACAATGATTTCAGAAGTAGATTCCTTAATGCCCCTTACCCATTTATCCCATCCCTCCTCCCACAACCCCTCCAGTAACCCTCTGTTTGTTCTCCATATTTAAGAGTCTCTTATGTTTTGTCCCCCTCCCTTTTTTTTATATTATTTTTGCTACCCTTCCCTTGTGTTCATCTGTTCTGTGTCTTAAAGTCCTCATATGAATGAAGTCATATGATATTTGTCTTTCTCTGACTGACTAATTTCGTTTAGCATAATATCCTCTAGTTCCATCCACGTAGTTGCAAACGGCAAGATTTCATTCTTTTTGATTGCTGAGTAATACTCCATTGTATATGTATATATATATATATATATATATATATATATATATATATGCCACATCTTCTTTATCCATTCATCCATTGATGGACATTTGGGCCCTTTCCATTCTTGATTATTGTGGATACTGCTGCTATAAACATTGGGGTGCATGTGCCCCTTCGAAACAGCATACCTATATCTCTTGGATAAAAACCTAGTAGTGCAATTGTTGGGTAGTAGGGTAGTTTTAATTTTTTGAAGAACCTCCATATTGTTTTCCAGAGTGGCTGCACCAGTTTGCATTCCCACCAGCAGTGCAAAATGCCCATTTATTTTGCCCATTTCTTCACTGGATTATTTGTTTTTCGGCTGTTGAGTTTGATAAGTTCTGTATAGATTTTGGATACTAACCCTTTAAATGATATGTTGTTTGAAAATATCTTCTCCCATTCCATCAGTTGCCTTTTACTTTTGCTGAGTGTTTCCTTCACTGTGCAGAAGATTTTATTTTGATGAGGTCCCAATAGTTCATTTTTGCTTTTGTTCCCTTGCCTCTGGAGACGTGTTGAGTAAGAAGATGCTGTGGCCACGGTCAAAGAGGTTTATGCCTGCTTTCTCCTCAAGGGTTTTGATGGCTTCCTCTCTTACATTTAGGTCTTTCATCCCTTTTGAGTTTATTTTTGTGTATTGTGTAAGAAAGTGGTCCAGGTTCATTTTTCTGCATGTTACTGTCCCGTTTTCCCAGCACCACTTGCTGAAGAGACTGTCTTTATTCCATTGGATCTTCTCTCCTGCTTTATCAAAGATTAGTTGGCCATACATTTTTGGGTCCATTTCTGGATTCTCTATTCTGTTCCACTGATCTGAGTGTCTGTTTTTGTGCCATGTGTTTCCTTGATTTTGATGTCTGTGTCTTTCCCCAAGTTAGGAAAGTTTTCCACTATGAGTTGGAAAACTTCTACCCCCTTTTCTCTCTCTTCATCTTCTGGGACCCCTATGTTTCTGATGTTCCTTTTAATGAGCCACTGATTTCTCTAATTTAAATGGCACTCTTTTGCCTTAGTCTTCTTTTTTTTTTTTTTCTGCTTCATTATTCTCCATAAGTTTGTCCTCTATATAGCTGATTCCCTGCTCTGCCTCATCCAAACTTGCCGCCGTGGCATTCATTTGAGATTGCAGCTCAGTTATAGCATTTTTTATTTCATGCTGACTAGTTTTACTTCTTTTATCTCCACAGAAAGGGATTCTAATCTATTTTCAACCCCAGCTAGTGTTCTTATTATCGTGATTCTAAATTCTGGTTCAGGTATCCTGCTTGTATCTGTGTTGATTGAGTCCCTGGCTGTCATTTCTTCCTGCTTTTTCTTTTGGGGTGAATTCCATCATTTCATCATTTTGAAGGAAGAAAAGGAATTAATAAGCTAAAAAAATTAAACTTAAAAAATTAAGAACAACACAAAATAAAATCAAATAAATGATGATAGATCCTAGGTGTGTTTTCATCTGGTTGTTGAAAGGACCTTGATAGGTTAGAGAAAAAAGGGGGGAAAAAAAGAAGAAAAAAAAAAGGAAAACTTTTGAAAATTTGAAAAAATGAATACAATGATATAGAATAAAGTGAAATGATTAAAGTAAAATAGAATTTGAAAATTTTACAAAAAAGTAAAAACTATAGTAGAAAAAAATAAAGAAGAATATTTTTAATAAAAATTGAAAATAAAAATAAAATTTTCTTTTTCTGTATTCAAGAAAAAGAAAAGAAAATTGAATAGATGGACCAGTGAACAGACTGACATACAATTGAAATCACATCGTTTTCCCCTAGAAGTCAAACTGTGAAGAACTTTATAGTCCGGAAGCTAAGCAGTGAGGTGTTCCTGAAGAGCAAGGTTGGCCCAGTTGGGTGGGGCTTAGTGTAACAGCTCCATTCTCCACTAGATGGCGCTGCTTAGCTTACTGGGGTGGATTGTTGTGGCGCCTTGTATGTATGTATGGGCAAGCGTAGGAGGGGTGAAAATGATGTCAACCAGCTACCCAGTGTCTAGTAATAGGAACTCTGTTCTCCCTAATCAGCAATCACACAGCTGTCCTTTGTCTCCAGCTTCTGTCCACTCCCCGCTTTTACACTGTCTGTGACCAGGCTCTCAGGTTGCCAGGCAGCACCTCCCTCCTGAATTTTATCTCAGATGAGGCTGTGTTTCCCAACCCCTCACTTCTGAGAGACTGCAGTTTTGACCCGTTCTGACTTTCTGCAGAAGGGTCTCACCGAGCAATGACTGAGTGCCAGCCACATCCAGGAACATTTGCAAGACCATGCTGCTGCCGATGCCCAGAGACAGTGGCTGGGTGCCAACCTGCCCCAGAAAAAGTTCACGCGATCATGTAGCAGAAACGTTTCAGGAATTATGGAAAATCACAACACACAACTGCCACCAGGCTTCACCCTTAACAACCTTGTTCCAGCACCAATGAATGTGGTTGTTCTCTGGGGTCTTCTGGGACCTCTGGGGTCTGCTGTCATGGCCACATGGACTCTACCAAATGTCTTCCCAGCAGGGGAACCGCTTCTTCCCATGTGGCCTGAGGACCCCCTAGACCTCACCCTGCTCCTGGGGATTTGCCTTTCCCATGAGAGCACCACCAGGTATGGAGCTGTGGGATTTCAGACTCTGCTCTCGCTCTGTTTATAGAGTCTTAATGGAATTAAACCATTTCTTTTCTCCTTTCTCCCCCTTTTTTTTTTTTTTTCAGTCCTGGCAGTTGTTTCCAGTTTTGTACTTTCTCTCCAGCTGCTTTTGGGAGGGTGCTTTTCCCGTACTCTCGCCCCATCTCCATCCTCTCTCCACAAGCAAAAACAGCTCTCTGCCCTTCGCGACTTCTGTCTCCCCCAGTTCACCTCTCTGTGCCATGTACCTGCTGAGTTCTGTGGTTCAGGTTGTGCAGATCGTTGTGTGAATCCTCAAATCAGTTTTCTAGGTGTGCAGGATAGTTTAGTGTTTATCTGGCTGTATTTCATGGATGCGAGATGCAAAAAAACTTCCATGCTGTTCCACCATCTTGGCTCCTCCTCCAAATGTGTTGATAATATTTTATATCTGAAGTGAAATAGATGGTAGGTACTTATCTGTTTGCTATATCATTCTTTATGCTTCTCTATGTGTCTGGAATATTCCATAATACATGTTTTTAAAAGGTATCTGTTACTCTGCTGGACTGAAGAGATAAACTGTGTAAGGACTGTGACATCTTGGGCTCAAGAGATAGATATAAGAAATGTGGAGAGATTTCTTTTATGTTTTTTAAATTTATCTTTCATACAAAACAAAAAACAAAGCTTTAAAACAAAACCAAACAAAAGTAATGTAGCAAGAAAGTAATGGTGAGGCCATCTGTAAACATCAGCATTGGAATAGACTGATTTTAAATGGCAGATTTGAAGTTATCTCTGCCCTAGCTTCAGAGGCAGCTTCTCCCATTGTCACCCAACAGCTCTGCTCTGGGGTCGGTGGTATACAAGATCTCAAAATTTTTTCCTCCCATAGCTTATGTGTGTCCTTCTTCGAATTACCAGCCATTACACAGGCTCTGTGTGTGTGTGTGTGTGTGTGTGTGTGTGTATTGGAAGGCAGGAATGGGTTCAGAGGAGCACAGAGGCTCCCAAGTATATAAGTGTATGAATGTTTGATTGCTATTCTTCATTCCTGGTCTGGGAGACAGATCCTTTTAGCATTTTCTTGCCTGTAATACCTTGGCTCCATGTCCTTGTGAACATGCAAGGGACATGTGGACATGGACAGAAAAAGGAGAAAAATACAGTGAAGATTTGGCACTCTGCCAAAAAGGGAAGAAGTGGGCAAGAGTACAGATCCATATTAAGTAAGACTGCCCTCATTCTGAGGGGCACTGCTACAGTCTAGGGTACACCCTTCCTAAGGACACTCTCAAGGGTAAGAGGTCTAGAGGCAGAGTGGCAGATTGATCTAAGCAATAGCAGGAGTGCAGAAGGCATCAGTGTGCAATACATAGGCATAGCCATGAGGGTTTCCTGTGTGGTCAATGTGGAAGTCAGAAGGCGGATGTGAAATGTGTTCATATGAGTGCAGCCTCTCCCAGGGTACTGGGGCCAGGGTGACAGAAATAAGATCATGTCCCAGAAAGGACACCTGATGGCACTGTTGGAGGATCCCAGGTAGCCATGTGCATTGGAATAACCTTTGTCTATTTCTCCCACCACATGTCCAACCAACATACTGAGCTGAATTTATTGTCACAGTGGAAGGAAAATCCTTCTTAGACATGTAAATGTAAAGAGACCTTTACTAAAATTATTATGAGATGAAGATTAATGTTTTTCATACCTTTCTGTACTGACTCTGTGAATGAGTAAATTAAGAGGTATTAAAATGGCATGATAAATGAAACTAAAATTAGGGAAGAGCTAATTTATGCACCTATTTTTCCTAAACAATTAAGTCTAAGCATGTTATTTATGCTCAGTCATGAATATAATGTGGCTTTCAATTTCTCCATGATTGAAGGATGATTGTTTCCACAGGCTTATTTAATGTTGGTCTGACATCATTTAGTATCATATAATAAATTGAATTGAAATTTCATTTACAGAAATTAATGGGGTCATGATCCAACACAATATTTTATAGCCAAGATGCATATTTATTGAGAAAAGTAAGATTCTCACAGTGCAAACCACAATAGGACTGAATCTCTCTTGTTGTGTCTTCAAGAAATCAAATTTTTCAATCATTGATGTTAGGACCCTTCTAGGAAAGCATTGTTTTATAAAGTTGTACAAAAAAATGAGATTTTTTCCCCCAAGCTTGTTGTTGAAAAAGTAAAACTAGATCATTTTCAGTATCAAGATTTGGCTGTAAACAAGTCACACCCCAGAAACTAAGACAAATTGGATGAAAGTGGAAGAAGATGCCCGTATTCAAGGGCGTCTCATGGGGATGGACAGTCTTAGGGCTGTGTTAGCCATCTGTAGAATCCCATCAGGCAAAAGAAGATATACGCTTACCTGGGATAAGGGCCAAAATGAAATGGATTATATGCCAATCAGAAGAGATGAGGCAAAGATGTGGGTGGCAGAAGCTGCTAGGTTGAGTGGCTAAGTCAGGTATCTTGGATGCAAATTCACAGACACTACGTTGTGGGGGATGTTCCTTTTATGTGTGGCCTAGCACCTTGATGGAACAGGAGCTGGTCTGAAAACTGGTCTTGGGAGCTTGTCCTGAGGAGCTGCTAGTCCTGAGAAGTTGGTCTTAGGTTCCCAGAGGTGGGTTATGGTACACAGCTGTAACAGATGGATAGCAGATCAGGGCACTAACATCTCTTCCAACCTCCTCCTGGTGTGCCTTCCTCTGCCACAGAAGCTGAAAAGCTAAAAATTTTGTCCCACACTTCCCTGAACTAAGATGGTCAGATGCACTCATTTGAGACCTGAATTTAGAACTGACTTCTTCAGGGAGGAAGATGGTGGCACATGAGCATTCATACTGTTGATGTGGCCTAATTGGCATATATAGCTGGTGGCAGCTTTTTGATCCCCAGTTAGAACCAGAATGCTATATGATCCTGGGGCCAGCATGGGGTACAGTGGCTTCCTGATCCACCAACTTTCAAATCATAGCACGGATAGCAGTTCTTTCAGTCAGTTTTGTTCTAAAAGTCATTCCTAGAGACCTAGCCTAGAATCTGCTTTTCTAACCCTTCCAAAAACTTGGAAGCAACTAATTTCCTCTATTAAATTATTTTCTATTTATGTGCAATGAGACCCTTACTGAGATCACAGCCCTTTCATTTGACTAATTATTTTGGCTAATCTTTCTGGTACCTGGAAGCCCAAACCAATAATTCCTAGAACAGAAATATATGTTGAGATATTAATAGGTTGCGTTTCCCTGTTCCATACTCTACCATCTTTGCTTTAGGCTTTAGCCTTTTTCTCAAACAACATTCAGAGGAAGCAAACATATATATAATGTAGAGTCATTTTCTTGACTTTTGGATTCCTTTTTTTTAATGTTTATTTATTTTGAGAGAGAGGGAAGAGTATGAGTTGGGGTGGGAAAGAGAGAGAGAGGGAGAGAGAGAATCCCAAGTAGGCTCTGTGCTGTCAGAGTGTGAGATCTTGATCTGAGCCAAAATTAAGAGTTGGACACTTAACAGACTGAGACACCCAGATGCCCCTTGACTTTTGGATTCTTAAACAGACTTGCAAATATTTGATTACGAGCATAGTCTTTTTTTAAAAAAAAAATTTAAGTTTATTTATTTAGAGAGAGAGAGAGTGTGTGAGTAGAGGAGGGGCAGAGAGAGAGGGAGAAAATCCCAAGCAGACTCAGCACTGTCAGCATAGAGCCTGCTGTGAGGCTCGAACTCATGAACCGTAAGATCATGACCTGAGCCAAAATCAAGAGTTGGACACTTAACCCACTAAGCCATCCAGGCGCCCAAGAACATAGTCTTAAAAGTCAATGCACTATTGATTTAGAAGAACTGGGTACATGAGAGAGAAAGAGTATTTATTTTGAATTCTTAAAAAAAAATGGCTCAAAAAAAAAAACATGCCTAGAGAACCAAAGGTAAAGAGTATATACCATAAAATATAGAGTTTGAAAAAAAACTCTGTAATACAATTTTTGATGTTTTGATGTAATAAAAATTTTCTTTTCCAGATGAGGTGAGAGTTCCATCAGTCAACAGCAAGGGAAAGCTAGAGGGGATTTCATGAGAACCTGGTTGCTCTCAGGGTCACTAAGAATGGACTCAGGCCCTTGTGTCAAGTTTCAGGTGCTGCACATGTGATGTGAATCTGAGATGTATATTGAGGACTAATATGACAGCAGAGCATGTGTCCTTGGGATTCACTTGTCAGGGTATAGCCCAGGAGATGCAAGCCTCACCCCATATTGCTCCTAAATGGCAAATTGCTCCTAAACGGTGTCCCATGGAGGGGTTGGGGTAGATGTGCCTTGGACAACTCACACAATCAGCACTTCCCAGCAAAGGGGATTTACCATGAAGGAAAGGAAGCTTAGGTTCAGGGACCTCCCATTCACAAATCCTTGGACATGTTCAACAATGTGTTCGCAAGTAAGATATCTTAACTGCAATCAGTTAAGACCACTATCTCTCTTCTCCACCTGCCCCTCCATCATAATTCCCTTAGAGGGGATGGCCATAGACTGGGATCTGTAAAAAGAAAGCTGTGTTGAGAGTACATTCCAGATACTTATGTCTGGATATACTTATATGGCTAGTAGGCACTTCCTTGTACAGCCATTCTGGTGCAGCAATAGTTTCCAAGAATACTCCTATTACCTTAAACTGTACCATCTCATCTGGCACCATGATAGGAAGATGCAGTGCCTAAGAAAATGTGTAATACGAATATGCCCTCTGGTGCCCAGAACTACTGGAAACATGCAGGTAGTGGAGAAGAAAACATATCTGAAATGTATGGGACCAGAAATTAATCTGTAGGAAATTCTTCCAAACAATAGTTGTGTAAAAATGTAAAGTGAGGATTTAGTTCTCCTTACCATCTCGTCAAAAAGGAAGGTCCCTCCTATTGGGAACAAACTCAACTTGTTTGTTTGTTTCTAAATGAGAATCATACGAAATATAATTTATCAGAATATATTTGTTGGTAAGGCACAAACTTATAATAAAGCTACCAACAGAGAGTGTGTCTATGTGTGAAGCCACATGTTTTACCAACCATACAAGAGGAAAGACTGAATTATCCTATTATTCTATTCAAAGAAACAATATTCTAAGTTATGGTCATAAAAGAGACAATTGAGAAATATGCCAAAAAATAAGACAAAAGTATTACTGAGCTGACAGTAATAATTAAAAGTATTTTTCTAGATTTTGTGATGGCTATGATATGCTGGCTTTTTAAATGTGTAACTTGTGGTTTCCCATTCTACGGAAAAGGTCACTTTTGTTTCTAATTTTGTATGTTTTTTTTTCTTAAAAGAGGCCCCGCAAATTACACAAAGTGCAGGCTCCATAAAACCAGGATACATCTTTAATTTCCAGCCTAGCGTTCCTGAGTCCCCAAGCGTCCGCAGAAATTCTGAGACAGCTATGTTCCAAAGGGGTCTGTGCTCAGACTGAGGAAGATGCCACATGCATGGTACCTATGGCCTGAGGGCAAGATAGGAACATGTGTAGAAATGAGCATGGGCCAGCAAAGGGAGAAGATGCTTTCAAAGCAGAGTTTCTGTCCCCACAGTGACTGCAGGTAGCTCAGCCTCCCTACCCCCAACCTTGTCCCAAAGAGGAGGACAAAAATAAAAGGGGGGATAAAAATCTCAAATTGCCTTAAAACTAGAAGTATCTGAGCTACCTTGAATTGGCAAGATTAAGTTTTCAACCATTAGTGGAAATACAGTCTTGACAGCTAACTTAAGTTCAGTTACAGGAAAACAATAAAAAGTATGTATTTGAATTCTGGAATCAGTGACTTGAAAAACTCATCCAGCTCCATGAATATTTTGGCTTCTTTCCACAAGCACCAAGACAAGCTGCAGGGGTAAACAATGCACAGTAGGGCTCTCTTTAGTGAGATACACTGAGAACTGGTGCGTTGGCATGATTTGAATAAAGGAAGGGAGTTGGAGACAGCCAGGTATTGGGCCAGATACCCCACATTGGCCCAAGAGCCTGCCCTCCTTATTGCAGGATGAGGGCCAGAGTACAGAACTAGTTGTAGATTCCCCATTAATTAATTCATTCATTCAACAAATATTTACTGGAAGCTTCCTACTGAGTGTAGTGCTGAAAATATAGCAGTGACATAACAAAGTCCCTGCTCTTGTGAAGTCCCTCAGAGAGAAACAATACCCAAGTAAATTAAAGCCTCATGTATTAGGTGGTATGCAGAAAAATAAGGCAGAGAGTGGAGGGAGCACAAGATGACAGGGAGAGGGTGCTACTTCACACAGAGGGATTAGGAATGTCATTCCAGAGAAGGTGAAAAACGTGGAGCTATCTAAGGGAATGAAAAAAGTCACCCCTGGGGTTATGGTGGGAAAATTTCCCAAATAGGTAGAACAAGTGCAAATACGCAAGATAGGAATCTGGTTGGCTGTCTGACAAAGGGGAAGGAAACCAGGGAGACTGCAGCAGAGGGAGGAAAGGAATTCATAGATGTGGCCAGAGGCTGGGGGTGGGGGGACCTGGGTGAAGAGTTTGGGCTTTACTCTTAGTGAGATGAGAAGCCACTAGTGGGTTTGGGGCAGAGGAATGATTTTGTCAGACTTTGTTTTAAAATTAATCCCTCCAGCTGTTATGTAGAAAATTGATTGAGAAGAAGGGGTAGAAGCCAGGAGAACTATCAGGAGATTACTGCAATAATCTAAAAGATAATGGTGGCTTGAGCTGCCACATAGAGGTAGTGAGAAGTGTGTCTCATTCTGGGTATGTCATGAAGGAAGAACCAACTTGATTTACCAATGGACTGGATATATGTAGGAGAGACAGAGCAGAGTTAAGTACCACTCCAAGATTTTTATACTAAGCAATTCTTAAAATGGAATTGCCATTTACCAAGGTAGGGAAAACTTGAGGAGGGGGAGACTTGGGGAAAGGAAATCAAGAGTTCAGTTGGAGAAAGATGGTCAAAAGTACAAGCATACAAGATAAATAAGTTACTAGCGTTGTAATATACAACATGGTGACTTTAGTCAACACTGCTGAATGTGCATATAAAAGTTAAGAGAGAGTAAATCCTAAGAGTTGCCATCACAAGGAAAAAAAGTCACATTTTTTTCCTTCTCTCTCTCCCTTTCTTTTTATATCTACAGTTGTCTCTTGAACAACATGGGTTTGACCAGCATGAGTCCACTTACATGTAGATTTTTTTTGATAAATACAGTACAGTATTATAAGCATATTTTCCTTGTGATTTTCTCAATAACACTTTCTTCTCTCTTGCTTACTTTATTGTAAGTATATCATATATAACACATATAATATACAAAATATGTGTTAGTTGTTTATGTTAATGGTGAGGCTGTCAGTCAACAGTAGGCTATAAGTAGTTAAGTTCTGGGGGAGTCAAAAGTCATAGAAGGATTTTCAACTTCATAAGAGGCCAGCACCCTTAATAAAACTGGTAAAAAATGTTCAGTTTTGAACATATTTTGAGTTATCTATTAGATATCAAAGTGAAGAGGTCAAGAACGTAATTGGGCATAAGAGGTATGAGTATAAGGGAGAGAGGTAAAAATTTGAGAATCACTGATATACAAATGGCATTTAAGCCATGGGTCTGAACGAGATCACCTTGGGAGTGAGGATAAGTAGGAAACAAAGAGAGAGCGAGAGAGAGCAAGAGAGAGCTAAAGCCTGGGACACTTGGATATTCAGAGATTGGGGAGTTGACAGGGGCACTTCTACCACCTCCCCACTGGTTGTCTCAGAGCTTACCTTCTGTCTAGTGGGGCCACTTCATACATGAATGCCCAGGCTAAGTAATGTCAGAAAAACCAACACCTGGAAGTGACAAGGAAATAGGAAACCATAAAGAATTAACTTTCAATAAAAAGCAAGGAGTTTTCTGGCTGCCTTTTGAACTGAAAGTAACAGTCACCTGACTCTAGATTTATACCAAGTGGATTTCAAGACAGCAGGTATCTTTGAAGGTAAGATCTGGATCCAGATCCTGATCCTTCCACATGTTAACTTGGACCAAATGGATATTTATCGGAGACGAGTGTCAGTACTGATGGGCCTATTAATCAAAGGACTATTCCCAAACAATTCAGCAAGGCAAGGCATGTTGTGTATCAAGTCTACATCAATAAAATTTTAAATCCTGATGAATCGTAATATTTAAGTATAAATTATAATAATTACCTAAGAAGTAGTAGAAACTTGAATTACATGAGTGATAATTATAGAACAAATGTTTAAAGTTTGAGAACCATATCCCAAAAATACTGAGCCCAGATAATTGTATTCTTTTATCCTTTCAACCTTTTCAAGGAACAGGCAATTCCTATGCTATATATAAAATATCCTGGAACATATACTAAGATGAAAGCTACTTAATTCATCATATTAAGATAGGATAACTTCTGCTGGTAAAACTTGAGAAATATAAAACACACACACCACACACAAAAGAAAATACATAAACTACATCCCCCATGTTGATACATTTTTAAATCTCAATAAAAGAGTGACCTGGTATCACTACTTTAGTGATACTGGACCAAAGTCTTCAGTTACCACCTTGGTCCCTGGCACCCTAGACCCGTGGGCTACCATGGGTGAGCCCATTTGTTACAAGCTTCTATACAAATGGGGCTGTGCCTCCCGGAAGTCTTTGGGCCAACCAATACCACCCCCATTTGTGCTGAGTCATTTTCTATTAGCTGCTAACTATGGAGAGTTGAGTACCATGGTGTGTGTGTGGGGGGGGGGGAGGGGCAGTGGCACATAAAGGGTGGAAAAGGGTGGAAAGGACAAGAGTGTTCAAGCTCCTTCAAAATCCATATCCATGTGTTACAAACTCTGATTCTGAGACCAGAGACAGACAGTGGGGGTGGTACAGAGAGTCTGCTTACCTATCTTCAGGATATATCTGTATAATGAAACAAAGTCCTTGTTTTTGCTTTGTTTTCAAAACTAATTTAGGGGGCACTTGGGTGACTCACTTAAGTGTCCAACTCTTGATTTCAGCTTAGATCATGATCTCACGGTTCATGAGATTGAGCCCCACATTGGGCTCTGTCCTGACAGCATGGAGCCTGCTTGGGATTCTCTGTCTCCTTCTTTCTCTCTGCCCCTTCCCTGCTCACTCTGTCTCTCTCTCAAAATAAAAAATAAACATTAAAAAAAACTAACTAGTGTAATATGCCTCATAGTTTGTCAAAATTCAAAATTTGAATTTTCTGGTGTTGTGTATTTCTCTAAATTTCTTTCTTGGGTCTTATAATGCAAAGTTTGAAAGAACCATAGAGAAACTGCTGTTCATTGCCACTTTGAACTGGAAGTCGAGGCCACTGGATTCTTTAACTGAACTGATGCATCAATACTCATCAGAGTCCCTCATTTCTTGGGACTCAGTGCTGACATCAGAAGATACAAAGGGGACATGAGAGACTTGGTTGGGTCTGACAAAGTGTGATTTCCCTCTAGTTTACCAGTCTTTCTCTCTAATCTTGTCCGGAACCTGACATTGCACATTCCTTCTTATTTCTGACTCGGTCATGTTTCCTGAGTTCAGCTTATTGAATCAGTATTTTCATTCCCTTCCTAGCTGTGTATTACTAATTCTCCAAAGGGTATGGCTAATAACACAGAGCTGGAAATGTGTCCTCAAGCAAGAATGTCACAAAGGATCCTTTTGTATCAACTGCAAAATAAATATGTTTCCAGCCGGTGAAAGGAAAAACATGTCAAAGTTTTCCGTTATTTCCTAGAGAGACCAGTACCCCTGGGGGAAATGAGTCCAGTTCAAGCAGACATTTTTCATTAGGTAAAAATAATTAGCTGAAGTGCATCTTGTTTCTAAAAGCAAGATTTGGAAAAGATGCCAAGGGCCTTAATGACACTCTGGATATAATCCAGAAGAAAGGAGAAGGACTCTTATCTTGGGGGTCCTGATTCCCCCAGCCTTTGGGGTGTGATCAGGCTGGCAAATATACAAATAAAAGTGAATATTAGTTCCCAGATTAGTTTTGAGCAGGAACAGATCACAGAGCAGTGCAAGTAAGGAAACCAGCAAAGAATTTGCATCTCCCCTAAGCCTAAGGCATTTGCATTTCTGGTTAAAGGCCTGCTGTGCCCACTGTGGATGGAAGAGGAAAGCCACCTTCCTCAGCCTCCTGGCAACCTTCTTTTTTGCTCTGCAACTGGGAAGACCACTCAGCAGATAATCAATAGCAGCTGGCAGTCCTCACGGGGGGGGGGGGGGGGGGTCCTCCAGGCCCTGTGAGCATTTGGCAGCACTGATCAATGCAGCGCTCCTGCTAACAATGGGAGGCATCTGTCCTGGACAGCCCCAGTCCAGCGTGGCTGTGCTGTCCTGTCCTGCCACTCCTGCCCTGGGAAGCTGCTGCTCACAGACAGCACATGCTTGTGTTCATGCACTGCCCTCTCCCTGGCCTTCACCACTCTTTAGTTTTTATTTCTCTTGATTTCTAGAGAAAACTCTTTGCTGTTCACATTCTGTTGTCAGATGCTTTTGTACTGAGGCAGCACAGAAAAGCCACACAGACGGAACAGCCATACCATTGCAGGGATCCATGAACATTACCTGACGACAATGTGCAATCTTTCTACTGTCCTGTGCTCCGTCTCAGCTGCCTTCTCTTTCCAGATCTGTTTTTTTTTTAAATTTTTTAATGTTTATTTATTTTTGAGAGGGAGACAGAGTGTGAGTGGGGGAGGAGCAGAGAGAGAGGGAGACACAGAATCTGAAGCAGGCTCCAGGCTCTGAGCTGTCAGCACAGAGCCCGATGCAGGGCTCAAACTCATGAACCGTGAGATCATGACCTGAGCTGAAGTCAGAGGTTTACTGACTGAGCCACCCAAGCGCCCCAGATCTCTCTGTTTCTAAGATGTCGGGTTCAACAGGTCAAGTAGTTACTCCTCGTATGAGGTCCCAGTATGTAGACGGGGAATGCCATGCAGTATGTGGTAAAGTATGCAAATTTTGGAAGCATCAGATTTGGACTTCAGACCTTGCCATGCTGCCTGCTAACTCAACTTGGTAAAATTACCGAACCTCTCTGCACCTCAGTTCCCTATTTGTGAACTGGGACGCAAATCCTTACAATGCAGAGCCACTGTATTAGAGATAATGCATGCAAAGTGTCTGCATAAACACCTGGCACTTAGTAGGTACTTAATAAATAATTGCTATTATCATCACTAGCTGACTTATATTATGTTTGTTTCTTGGTGAGGATTAATTGAGGTGTGAAAGTGCTTTGAATAAATGGCTAAATAAATTCTAAAATATTGTCCTACTTTTTACGTACAGAAATGTCACATGTGTTATAGCAGCTTTTATTCTTTCACGGCATTCTGTGTGTAAGTTTTCTAAACATAATGGCAGATTTATTTAAATAATACATGTGTGTTTCAGGGGTTATTTTGATCATGCTGTTGTTAGTTATAGAATTCAAGTTGATATTATATGGTACTTTTTTGGTTGCAAGTGAAGAAAACTAAACTCCTATGCTTTATATATTATATAGAGAATTATATTAAATAGATACATAACTATGGATATCCAAATGCATAGAATATATATAAAGAAAGAGGTAGCATATATATAAAGAAAGAGCTCACAAAACCTTTGGAAAAGGTATGAAAACTAAGAACTGGGGCCTAAGGATCTGACACTGGGTGGTCAGCACCACTAGGATTGTCACTGTCCAGTTCTTATCTCTTCTCCAAGTGGTAGTGACCTTGGTCAGCAAACCACCATCAGCAGGGAAAGCTTATTTCTCCTCATGTTTGCTTGGGTCATGTGACCACACCAGAGCAAATCACATCACAGGGCAATGGAGGCTTATGAGTGGCCGGGCCTGGTCTCACTGGTCCCTATCTAAGCCAGCAGAGCAGAAGCTCTTAATACAAAAAGGGGAAAGGAAAGTTTGCTGGGCTAAGTCTATTTCCCTTGTAATTTGTACCATAATCTCTTACATTCTAACCACCACAGTCTATTACATTCTACTTTATGGCTACCCCAGGATTACACTAACCTTTATCCCCATCCTTCCTATTCCAGAATTCCCAGTGTAACACAATTGTCCCATGTGAAATCACATATGCATTCACCACCACTTCCTGAAAGGAAGATCACCACAAATCATATCCAGTTATCCACTCTAGCTTCAAGGCCAGGACCCCTGGGTGATGGGTATAGTCTGGTTGTGGCTTCTTTTAGTCTGTCAATTTATGGCTAATTGATAAATTTAAGCATCCCCAACATACTGAAGAATCAGTAATAGAGGAAAAGCAGGAAAACCACAACAGGAGCGCCCATCTATAAAGGGGGAAGCTGAAAAT
Organism: Panthera uncia; assembly: GCF_023721935.1. Taxonomy (NCBI): domain Eukaryota; kingdom Metazoa; phylum Chordata; class Mammalia; order Carnivora; family Felidae; genus Panthera; species Panthera uncia. The sequence continues at coordinate 89,068,329 of NW_026057578.1, forward strand.
GCATGAGACTTGCCATCCTGGCCCATAGCATGTTCTCTGTTTCTGTGCTTTGTTGGCCAGTGTGGCTTCCTCCGTCTCCTCCTGGTGAGATTTCCTGTATCTGTTTGACCTCCAGGACTGTGGTTAAACAGCATGTAGGGATGACTCCTCTTTAGGGAGCTGCTTCAGTGATCCCCTTCCTATTGATTTGCAAGCCTGGGAACTGTTTTAGGAGTTCAGTATCACAGGCTTTTTTTATACGCTGGATTTTCTTTGTTAGTTTAACTTCCTTAAAATCCTAATAGGCTGCCAGTCTGTTCAATACCGGGGGAAATTTATAACTAGTAACTTAAGCAATAAATTTTAAAATCATGATCCTTAACTCTGGGCCATACCCCATTACCTTACCGTTTCCATCTCTTTGCAACAGGCCTGGGGGCTCTGCCCACTGGACCACACTTCAGCCTGCACTGGCATGGCACAGCCCAATGCAATAGGCCTGCAGGGAGGCAGAGTCATCTCCTCCCTATCCCAGGGTATAACTCACTGGGGAGTGTTTGACATTGGGAAAATGATCGCTTCTGATGGGCATAAGCGCACAGCAGGACATGTTTAGGAGAGTGGGGTTAAGTTCTCTCTTTTCTGTAGATCAGCCAGATTTCAGTCTTACATCAAGTATGAGAAAGAAAAGGTATAGAGGAGCCCTGTGTGGTGAGAGAAGCGCCAGGGAGCACATTCTCCCCATTTGTGAGGACGATCCTGTGCTCTGCTTCATGTTCACCTTGTTTCCATCATCACTCTGCTTTTTTTACTCACTCTGAGAATTCAACTCACCTTCAGAGGTCCTGGATTACTGGTGACAGGAGAAAAGTCAGCTGTATTTGGGTCTCTTTCTGCTTCTATCTCATGGTTCAACTTGGACAAGGGTTTGTTTCTTGCAGGATCTTCCTGAAGGCCAAAGTGATATTTAATCATTCACTGTAGGACCCAAACTGAAAGAGCTGTAGCCTTAAGCCTCTTTGTAGTCCCTTCACTACTCTTCTCCTTTCCCTGGTGCCTTCGTTCCTCCCTGGGAAATCCTAGAGGACACCACAGCCAACAACTAAAGGGTCAGCATGGGGCCCAGCAGCACCTCAGGACCCAGCTCCACACCTGGCATCCATTCTGGTTGGAGGGCCCAGGGCTGTACCAGTTGTTAACCATATTTTGAATATCATTCTTGCTGAAAGCCACAAGAAGTAACCGATATCCTTGAATAATCTGACATTTTCTGCCAACTCCCTGAAGTTTCATGTGAGACATATGATCTCAATGCCAATAAAAAGTTAACAGTTTTAACTATTGTTTTTTTTCTGTAGTGCATTAAATGGATCTGAGTCAGGATAGAATGAACCACAGAGCATGCTTCCTTCCATACCATGAGAAAACCAAATTTTATATTTAAGATCATATTTTAAGTTCTGTTATTTGAATACCTCACTTCAGGTTTGAAATTTTGTGTTAATTAGTATTTTTTTTTTTAATTTTTCTTAACGTTTATTTATTTTTGAGACAGAGAGAGACAGAGCATGAACGGGGGAGGGTCAGAGAGAGGGAGACACAGAATCTGAAACAGGCTCCAGGCTCTGAGCTGTCAGCACAGAGCCCGACGCGGGGCTCGAACTCAGGGACCGTGAGATCATGACCTGAGCCGAAGTCGGACGCTTAACCGACTGAGCCACCCAGGCGCCCCATTAATTAGTATTTTTAAGTGTAAGTAACACAAACCAACTCTGTCCAACTTAGGCATAAAACAGTATTTATTGGAGAGATAATGATAGTTCTCAGGGAATGAGAGAATAAGAAAATGACTCTAAGTTTTAGTAACATACAGAAAATCTGTATGCAAAAGACTGTTTACCTTCAAAGTACTCACTTCGAAAAACTTCGTATGTATTCCAACCATACCATAACTGCTCAGACTTTATTTTTGGACTAACTTTGAATTGCCTTCAGAATCCACATCTCGTTTTTTTGAATATCTGAATTATGTCAAATTTTTGCCCTTTCAAAGTAGATTTGATTTTCTTAGAAAATCATTTGAAATCACAGCTGGTGAATGAGGTGACTTATCAAGGTGAGTAATACTGGTTTGGGTGATGATTTCTTTCTTTCTTTTTTTTCTTTTTAAGTTTCTTTTGTGACAGACTGAAAAGTAGTGGCCAATTTTCTCTCCTTAATATTACCTAAGGTTCTTCCCCCCTCTGTCTAGGGAATTGCTAGGCAGTAATTAGCTAATAATTGGCTGACAATTGCCAGCCAATTGTTACCAGCCCCAAAGAGAGAATGTGTGCCAAGGAGAAAGTAAATCTCAGATTCCAGGCTCAAATAGGTGCAGCAAACTGACCCAAGGGATTTAGAGAAGGAAGCCATTAAGGGAAATAACTGAGGACTGTAATTCTGCCTGAGAGACCAATTTAGCCAGAAGGTAGGGAAGCTGTGGAGAAAATCATGGACTCCTAGCAGTGTGTTGTTTTGAGAGAGTATGGTTATGGCCTAAATGCCTTTGGAGTAATGTAGACCTGAGTTCAAATCCTGACTTCTCTGTATGACCTTGAGCAAGTTACATAACCCTGTTGGGTGCCAGGTGCCCAAGCCACAAGGTAGGGATTTTCACATCTACCTTGTGGGTTGTTGTGAGAACTACATGCGATTCCTTAATGTATTTTATTTTATTTTATTTTATTTTTGTTTTATTATTACTTTTAATGTTTAGTTTTATTTTTGAGAGAGAGAGAGACAGAGTGCCAGAGGGGAAGGGGCAGAGAGAAAGGGAGACACAATCCGAAGCAGGCTCCAGGTTCCAAGCTGTCAGCACAGAGCCCGATGCGAGGCTTGAACTGTGAGATCATGACCTGAGCTGAAGGCTGAAGTCAGATGCTTAACCAACTGAACCACCCAAGCGCTCCCCTTTCTCCCCTGAATCCTTATTTTAAAAACCTAGTGCAATGCTTCATTGCATCATAAAGAAATAGTAATACTATTGTCTCACCGTCAGTGCCAGAAATTAGTATGTGTTAATTTATTCTTAAATTCATCCCTGAGAAAAGAAGGATTGAGGGAATCCTACATTACATACCAATGTAGTAACATAAGGAATCTCCAGATAGGAAACCATTCAAAAATAAATTCAGGAAGTTTAGTATTCTGTGTGGTCCAAGGTCAATAAAAATGTGTCAAAAAGTATGACAAGTGTGAGGAGATAAGAAAAGAAATTGCTTCCTGGGTAAACACCTCGGAGTCCCTTTCTTTGCTTTTCCTTTCCCAGGCTTCCCGCAGCTTCATCTGATTTCTCTGCTGGCTGCTGTCTTCTCTCTGCCAGCCTCTGGGGTAGCCGGGTCCACTCACAGGAGCCCAGCAGGGGGCATCTGGGTTCCCACAGAGTGTTAAATCTACATGATGTTAAAAGGATTGAGCACAGTGTTCAACCTCTGACCCCTGGAGCTTCTGGTTTGTCAATGAATGCTCAGAAGGGTGTCTTTTCTTTTTTAATTCTGTTTCCTATAGCAACTAATTTGCAAATGTTTACTCCTTCTGAGCCTTCAAATAATTTGCTTTACTTGAATTTTTCCTTAGAGCCTTTGTTAATTTTATTGTATTATTATTTTTTAGTTAACTAATACTTCAGAAAGGAGCTATCCAGGCTTCATATCTAGCCACAGAATTTTAGGAGGTATCACTTAGGGGGTACCTAGCCCCTGGCTACTGCTACCTCCCCTCTTCCAACTTGGACTTAGAGGTATTTCTGACTGCTCCTGCCCAAAGCTCTTGGGCTTGGCCAGAAATCTCCTGATGGACCCTCTCATCTGTTCTCTGAAGGTAGGAGAGAGTCAGCTCTAATTTGCAGCTCTCCTGCTGATATATGTGGTACCTGAGCCTTCACAGCTTCCTGGGCTTTCCCTAGGGTGACCACGGATCCCACAACACAGTGTGGCCCAGCTAGTTCCCACTCACATCTGTGCCTTTTCTCAAAGTTGGATTTGAACGGAAAGACATGCTGCTGTGTGGTGGATACAGGGGAGCGGCAAGCCAGACGACTCCGAAGGAGGTTTCCATCGTATGGTCGGCATTGGGCTCCTTGGGTATCTGTCCATAAGGGCGAGTTGTGGGGATGAGGTAGGGCAAGGTATGTGCAATCCGATCTTATATTTCTCAACCTAACACCCACTGATAAAGGCTGTTATTAGAAATTCCCCAGACTATTTTACTTACCTCCATATTTAGTGCCTTTGCTAAGTTTTTCCCTTGTTACAGATCTCCTTGGGTATTAAAATACAGTGGTGAGACAAGACAAAGAAAGCAGCATTAATCTACTATGTGATAATGCAAGACTTTAATTTAAAATTTATTTTTGGGGCACCTGGGTGGCTCAGTTGGTTAAGCGTCTGATTTTGGCTCAGGTCATGATCTCGCAGTTCCTGAGTTTGAGCCCTGAGTTGGGCTCTGTGCTGACAGGTCTGAACCTGGAGCCTGCTTTGGATTCTGTGTCTCCCTCTCTCTCTATGCCCTTCCCCTGTTTGTACTCTCTCTCTCTCTCTCTCTCTCTCTCTCTCTCTCAAAAATAAATAAACATTAAAAAATTTTAAAAAATACTTATTTTCTTTGGTTGCTCTGGAGTGTCTCTATCACCATTTGTTATACATTTATATAAAGTTCAGCCAATCCATTTGATCTTTTAGACCTCTCTGTTCAAACACCTTTGAATTTACATCAAATTTGTTGTTAAAGTAAAGGTGAATGGTATATAATATATAATATAAAATAACATATTTTACGTTATAAATATATAAATTATATACATTATATTATATAATAATATGTTATATGACATATGTGACACATGTCCAATAACTCATGTCCATTAGGCCCACCACTGCCTGTCAGAGCTATTGAGAGCTATCTTGTTCCTCTGAAACCAGACATGTATTCGTCTATAGATGATAAAGAATTTTTTCCCCATGGGCATTCTTCTGCTTCCCCTGCTAACCTGAAAACCTCTGCCTGGGTATTAAGGCATTGCATCACTATAATTACAAAGAGCCTCTGGCTCTAACATGGCCCAGGCTTCAGATATCTGAATATTTCTTAGAGATACCTTTTGTTTGTATACTAAGACATGCTTGTAAACAGCAGCCATTCATTATGTGGAGAATGTTTTTCTATGGATAATTACAGAGCATAGGCAGATTGAAATGTTTATCAGCCAGGAGAATTTTATGATTGATTTATTATGATGCATTTTGGATAGATGGTTTTTAAAAACTTGTGTCCATGACCTCATGATAAAATGGTTCCAGGCCAGTTATTACAATTTTGCTCAATTCTGCTAGCATCCTTGTTCGCCTAAAACCCACATAGTCCTTGAGTATGAGGTTGTTTTCTTCTGGAATAGCTCTCTTAGATTTTATTATGCACCAGGTTATTTATCTGCTAAGCAAAAACAAGCCAAGCATCCCAGGATCTGTTAAGTGCCTTCACATTCGTCCATTCAAATCCACAGGCTTTCAGGCATTAACCCATCCCCACACAGTCTTCGTGAAATAGCTCATCAAATGCTTGGCAACAGGACGAAGCCATCTGGTGAAGAGTAAATTGTGATTATAACCCATCCAAATCTGCCTTCTCATCAACAGCAACACTATCATCTCCCTTACCCTTATAATCAGTCATGAAACCCTAGCAAAGAAAGATGAAAAAAAAGCAAATCTGACCACCCAGAGTTTTTGGTGTCTTTTTTTTCTTTTTCTTTTTTTTTTTTTCAGTTGGTAGAGCCCTATCACATTCATCTCTGAGTTAAAAACAAACTTATCTTATGGAAATTCCCTTGGTCACTGAAGACCAATATCTCTCAGCATTTGTTTCCCCAGCTGCTTGGCACATGGGATATTCTGGGCCATCGTCATACCGCTCCCTCAGCAGGAAGCCCCTGAAATCTGACAACAAGGTGATTCAATAGGAGCTCCACGGAGCAAGCTCTTTTCAGTGCATTTGGTGGACTTCTAGGCATCCTCAGGCCCAGAGCAAAGTGCAAGAGCCACAAAACCATTCTGAGGAGTGAGTGACATGCCATGACCAATTTCAGCAGACTTCCAATCAGATTGCTTAAGCTGCCATTCCTGCAAAAAAACACTGTTCCAATCACATGGCTAAGCAGTGGGCAGAAGAACAAGTGATCTTGGCTGTGTGATGAGATCTCCTGATGCCTGAGTCTCACCCCTGAAGCTGTCTCCCCATTTGGTTTTAGTGTGCAGTCGACATTGAGTGCTTCAAGTGTCATTAGCAGACCAACCACAGAAGCATCATATGGGAAGCTTGTTAGACATGCAGAATCTCAGCCCTACTTCAGACCACTGTCTCAGAACCTGCATTTTCATAGGTTCTCCAGGGACTCCAGGACTTTGTATGCACATTGCTGTTTGGAATAGAGCACTCCTTCCCAGAACATGCTACCCATCAAAATCTCTGGGAGAGCCCAGACTAACATCAGAGTCTCCAAAGGTGGAGCCTAGAAACCTTGATTTATAATAAGCTTTCTAGGTGTTTTGTGTTCTGCCAACCTGATACAAACCTGTGAACAGTAGTTCACATAGTTCAGTAGCTCCCAAATGCCTTTGACAATAAGAATCACCTGGAAGAGGAGGCTTATTTTTAAAGAAGATCTGAACCCACTTCCCAGACTATTTTATTTGGGGCTTGGGGTAGGAAATGAGAATCTGTGTTCTCTCCCTACACACATACATGCACAACTGATCCTTGTAAAACCTGGGAAACATAAGTGTGGTCCCTAGCAATGGCTCTTAAATGTTAGTGTGCAGCAGAATTATCTGGAGACCCTACTGACAATATTGTTTCCTGCAACCTGTAAAAATAAATAAACACCACCCAAATGAAAACAGGCAAAGTCTATTTATTCAGAACTTGCCATAGCAAGGGAGTCAGCACCATCACTTGCATTTGGCAGAAACACAAAGGTGGGAAGTGGAATGTAAACGGTTATAGTGAAAAAGGGAAGGACTCTGGTATGCCTTGATTGGAGGTTGCTGGCATGGGGAAGCTGGAAGAACTAACGAAGTAGAACATCATATGTGATTAGTTAGGAGAACACATTTAGCTTTCTCTGGTTAGTGCTATGTTGGGAGCAGGGACAAAAATTAGGGAAGCTGGCAGTTAATTGATCAAATCATGGCTGTTTGGGGCTGATTGCTGTGGAGGCTGTGGTTTGGCTTCATGGACTGGCTGCTGCAGAGACTGTGGGTCAGACTTCTATTTTTATATATAGTCTGGCCATGGGCAGTTTGTCAGTTTGAGTTTCTCAACATCCACACCAGAATTACTAAATAGAAACAATGGTGTAGGCCTGGGCAGTGATATTTTAATAAGCTCCCCAGGTTTTCAAATTTGTGAACCACCTATCTGGAGACATCCTAGCTTTTAGCTAACTGTCCTAACACATTTTCAAAGGTATCAGGTAGCTTTTACCCCAACTCTGACCCTCACACACCATTTGAAACAGGAACTTCACAGTCAGAAGACGCTTGTTGGCAGCTTCTCACCATTTATACACATAACTTTAGCTTCATTATTGGTGGTGGGCATGAGGCCTGCATTCTTGGGCCGTTGGGTGTTTTATTTGGGGATGGAATGGGGAGAGAAATTGGAAAAAAGACGTCAGGATGTCTTTCTATAGATCTCATCTGAAAATCAGATACAGAGTTCTCCACCAGAATCTCCTAGACAGCTTCCACAATCAAATGAAGACTCCAGAGGAGCATGCATCCCAGAATTGTCCATGTGGAAGGAAGTGTACTTTGAAAAAGCCACTTGATGATTCTGATATTCCTCTATACCCTTTCATTGAGAACCACCGATGTAGAGAATATAATAATTCGGGGGTTGCAAACTTCAACGCCTACATGGGCCATGAGAGTAACATAAATTAGTAGGATGGCTAGATATTTTAAATGTGTCTTTGACACAGACCCAACTTGTTTGCTTATTAAACGTATGGATTTTTTCATTTGCATAAATAAATGTAGTCTGTCATTTATCTTTGGGGGGAAAACAGTTCTTAGCCTGCCTTTCATTTTTTTACTTTCAAGATATGATATTTTGCTATTACTCAGAAAAAGAGCTCAAGCATGATGCTAAATGGCAAATGAAACTCAGTATCAGGGAAAAAGTTGTGAATGATGGACAGACTGGGGGTGGACAGCTGCTACTCAGTTCTATGCAATTAGAGTTTATGGGAAATACAAACCATTGTCTTACCTGATTTTATCTTATTCTGATTTTTCAAAAAAGTCAGAACTGAAAGTGTTTATATGAAATCACTTGATCTTTAGATCTTGGCTCAATTTATTTTTAAGATTGTGAAGATCAAACAGATAAGTTTGATGGGCTGGATACAGACCCCAAGCCAAGTCTGCAACCTTGGTATTACAGTATTCCATGTAAATATAATGTTAGCACAGGATCCAGTTCTTGCCAGGCGTATCAAAATGTTCCCCAAACAAATACACACAAACAGCAGGACCACATCAACTCTACCTAACCCCTACCTAGTTGATCATTTTCATAGTGTATCTCGACCTTGTTTAATATGTCACCAGAAAGCAAAGATGTCAGCCAGATCTACTCATGGCCTCCTTTTCAATGATGACCATAATCTCTCTTTCCTTTCCCTTTTGTCCTCTTTGATTCATAAATCCCAGTGGTTAGGCAGACTTTGTAGAAGAAATTATGGGACTGGAAAGTGACTAATCTCTTCTTGGCACTAGACGTAGTTAAGTTGTTGGTATCTTAATTTTAATTTAAAATAGATACAGAATCAACAGTTTCTAGTTCTTCACTGGGTTAAAGAAAAAAAAAAGATTTTACATTTCCAAAAGTTTTCAGCTATATTTGGGATCACTGGACTCACATTTCATTAAGGATTGGGGGACTGTTGCTTTGGAGGATCAGAAAGTAGAGAAATTCTTAAATATTTTAACAAATCTTTCTACAAGTGATATTGAACTTGCTAAATATTTCTAGTATTTTCAGAACCAATCAGAGTCAAGCAAAAGTGGGCTGTAACACTTGGAAGTGGGTGGCTTAATGAGAATAATATTTTTTGCTAGAGCATTTGATTAAAATTGATATTTTGGTTAAAATGGTTGACTCACTTAAGCAATACTTTGACAGGTAATATCTTTTTAAAAAATCACTGATGCAAATCTGAATAATGGCATTAATTAATTAAGATTCCCAACTAGTGAAATATAAATTGAAATTCCAACCTTCATGGGAAGTTTTGGAAAAGTGTTCCTCGCCAGCATCTTCTCATTTTTTTCTTATCTATTTCTGTAATGCAGGTATGTAAGTTGCATGGTGCAGCCCAAGGTTGGACCACGAACTCAGACCAGCAAAGCCAGAAGTCAGGTGAGCTACCATTCTGAAACTAAGTGATACATAACAAATGGCTGACTATGTGACAAAGGTAATAAGTTGTATCAGCTAAAATCTTTTTTTTTAAGTTTATTTATTTATAAATAAATAAATATACTGACTTATAAATATACTGACTTATAAATAAACTGACTTAAAATGCTTCACCCAGGAGTTGTCTGGTTTGAAAAATTACATGAAAGAAAGAAAGAAAGAAAGAGAGAGAGAGAGAAAGAAAGAAAGAAAGAAAGAAAGGTGACATGTAGGAAATTCTTTCTTCTAAAAATAAATAATTCTTTATTCTTAAAAACAGAGTATAAAATCTTCGTAAGTAGTAAATAAGTTTATTCTCATCTTCATTTTTAAACATGAATAAATATTTGTATATAGGAAATTAGTTTGCTTCCTCAGAGTTTAATTGGACATGGTTTCACATGATCACTCGAGCCAATAATCATGGAAGCTCATGCCTGTGCATTACTGAGGATTGAAAATGGGGAGCCAGTGAAGAAGAGGAGGTGGCAATTTTTAGAATTAAATGTTTATGAGCACTGATTTACCAAACAAAGACTTGAATTTCATATGTCTAAAAATGAAAAGACTATGTGTAAGAACTTTTAGAAACTGTGAGGGAAAAATGCTAATGGGACGGTAGGGAAGAGACCAAATAGATTAGAATAGAAGGACGCTTAAGGACAGTTAAGATGGACTGAAGCCCTTAAAGAACAATTGGAGCCCAGAAAAATCACCAAACATGGCGGTCCAATCAAAAAGAGAACCAGATATGATTAATCAACAAGCTGTAACCAACACAGAAAGCAAACAGAGAAAATTGCTGGAAGAGAGAGCAAGCACTGAGGTGAACTTTGAGAATGTTCTATTTCATGAACTTCACATTTCAAAATCTGACGCAAATATGTTTTTCTTATTCAAAAGAAATCAAGTTTTCTCTCTGCTTAGCTTTGCCCAATAATCATCAGGTCACAAAGGCAGACTTCTGAAGAAATTTGCTGAAATCTGTAATTGGCTTTCCACTCTGTGGGGTTTTTTCAGGAGTTGTCACAGGCTTCCTTGGGAGTTGTAACTGAGAAAACAGGAGGTTATTTGATTATACAGTGGATTTATATATATATTATATATATATGCACACACATGTGCATATATATGTGTATATATATATATATACACACACACACACAAAATACACATACAAAAATACATATACATACATACATATATATGTATATATAATATACAAAGTACACATAAAAGTATGTATAGATTGTAAAATAATATATGTAAATAATTATATATAATTATAAGTTACAAATTATAATTATATATATTCATAATTTACATATTTATAGTTTTATATAAATTTTATATATTTTATTATATATTAAATTTTATAATAAATATATTTATGTATATTATAAATAA
>NW_026057578.1:89379612-89460783 GCF_023721935.1 Panthera uncia
TTTTAACAGAAACTAAAACATAAAAAGGAAAAATGATCTGTTTAAGGTTACTTATTGAGTCAAAGACATAGAACTCAAATATAAGCTTTCTGTTATTTAATTCTTGTTCAACTTTTTTTTTTTTTTTTAATTTACATCCAAGGTAGTTAGCATATAGTGCAACAATGATTTCAGGAGTAGATTCCTTAGTGCCCCTTACTCACTTAGCCCATCCCCCCTCCCACAACCCTACCAGTAACCCTCTGTTTGTTCTCCATATTTAAGAGTCTCTTAGGTTTTGCCCTCCTCCATGTTTTTATATTATTTTTGTTTCCCTTCCCTTATGTTCATCTGTTTTGTCTCTTAAAGTCCTCACATGAGTGAAGTCATGATATTCGTCTTTCTCTAATTTCACTTAGCATAATATCCTCCAGTTCCATCCATGTAGTTGCAAATGGCAAGATTTCATTCTTTTTGATTGCTGAGTAATTCTCCATTGTATATACATACACCACATCTTCTTTATCCATTCATCCATCGATGGACATTAGGGCTCTTTCCATTCTTGGTTATTGTTGATATTGCTGCTATAAAACTGGTCTGCATGTGCCCCTTCAAAACTGCATACCTGTATCTCTTGGATAAAAACCTAGTAGTGCAATTGCTGGGTTGTAGGGTAGTTATAATTTTAATTTTTTGAGGATGCTCCATACTGTTTTCCAGAGTGGCTGCACCAGTTTGCATTCCCACCAGCAGCGCAAAAGAGACCCTCTCTCCGCATCCTCGCCAACATCTGTTGTTGTCTGAATTGTTAATGTTAGCCATTCTGACAGGTGTGACATGGTATCTCATTGTGGTTTTGATTTGTATTTCCCTGATGATGAGTGATGTTGAGCATTTTTTCATGTGTTGGTTGGCCACCTGGATGTCTTCTTTGGAGAAGTGTCTATTCATGTCTTTTGCCCACTTCTTCACCGGATTATTTGTTTTTGGTGTTGAGTTTGAGTTCTTTATAGATTTTGGATACTAACCCTTTATCTGATATGTCGTTTACAAATATCTTCTCCCACTCCATCAGTTGCCTTTTAGTTCTGCTGAGTGTTTCCTTCGCAGTGCAGAAGCTTTTTATTTTGATGAGGTCCCAACAGTTCATTTTTGCTTTTGTTTCCCTTACCTCTGGAGACATGCTGAGTAAGAAGTTGCTGTGGCCAAGGTCAAAGAGGTTTTTGCCTGCTTTCTCCTCAAGGATTTTGGGCTGTCTTATGTTGAGGTCTTTCATCCATTTTGAGTTTATTTTTGTGTGTGATGTAAGAAAGTGGCCCAGGTTCTTTTTTCTGCATGTCGCTGTCCAGTTTTCCCAGCACCATTTGCTGAAGAGACTGTCTTTATTCCATTGGATATTCTTTCCTGCTTTGTCAAAGATTAGTTGGCCATATACTTGTGGGTCTGTTTCTGGGTTCTCTATTCTGTTGATCTGAGTGTCTGTTTTTGTGCCAATGTTTATTTATTTTTGAGAATGAGAGAGAATGAGAGAGAATGAGAGAGAATGAGAGAGAATGAGAGAGAATGAGAGAGAATGAGAGAGAATGAGAGAGAATGAGAGAGAATGAGAGAGAATGAGAGAGAATGAGAGAGAATGAGAGAGAATGAGAGAGCGAGCAAGCAGGGGAGGGGCAGAGAGAGAGGGAGATACAGAATTCGAAGCAGGGTCCAGACTCTGAGTCGTCAGCACAGAGTCTGACGTGGGGCTTGAACCCATGAACTGCAAGTTCATGACCTGAGCTGAAGTCAGCATTTAACTGAATGAGCCACCCAGGCGGTCCTTGAAGGACTTGTAATAACAATTTTTTGTAAGGCAATTCTAGTGGTAATGGACTCCCTTGGTTTTTATTTATCTGAGGTCTTTATTTTTCCTTCATTGTTGAAGGACATTTTTACTGGTTATAATTATCTTGGCTGGGAGTTTCTTTCAGCACTTTGTACATATCATCCCAATCCTTCCAGCTTATAAAGCTTCTGTTGAGAAATCTACTGATAATCTTAGGGGGCTCCCTATTATGTGAAAAGGTGCTTTTGTCTCGCTGCTTTCAAAATTTTTTCTGCCTTTGAAAATTTGATTGTCTCAGTGTGAGCTTCTCTGGTTTATCCTTCTAATCTTTTGAGCTTGAACCTGGATGTCTACTTCCTTTCTCAGATTGGTAAGTTTTTGGCCATTAGATCTTCAGACAAGTTCCTGCTCCACTCTCTTCTCCTATGTGGACTTCCATAATGTGTACATTGTTCTGCTTGATGTGTCCTGTAAGTATCTTATGTTTTCTTCATTTTTCTTCATTCTTTTTTCTTTCTGTTCCTCTGACTTGTAATTTCAAACCAATGGCCTTTGATGTTACTGCTTCTTTCTTCTGCTGGATCAAGTAGGTTGTTGACCCCCTCTAGTGAATTTTTCAATTCACTTACTGTATTGTTTGGCTACAGAATTTTTTTTTTTTAATAGTTTTGTTTTGTTGATATTCTCACCTTGTTCATGTATTGTTTCGCTGATATTGTTGTGTGTGTTCTCTTCTAGCACATTCAGCTTCTAGAAGTAGATTATTCTGAATTGTTTGTCAAGTAATTCATAGATCTCTGTTTCTTTAGAATTGGTTCTAGAGATTTATTTTGCTCCTTTGGTTGTGCCAGGTTTCCCGATTTCTCCGTCTCTTGTTATTTTTTGTTGTCTTGTACATTTGAAAATGCACTTAAGGGAAATAGCTTCATATAGTGGAAGAACATCACCAATCAGCCTGGCTAGAGATCTGGAGGGCAGGGAGAGGTCTTCTCAAATCTTTTACAAGGAATACATCTCCTCTGGGTTTCTATATGAAACTTCCCTATATGAATTTGTGGGTTTTTTAGGTGTTTGTAGTCTCTTGCTCCCTTTGGTGTTTGTCTGAAGTCCTCTAGGCTTTCTGGGTGTGCAGCAACTGAGCTCTCTTTTGTTCTCTGTGGCCCCCAGATATCCAAGGTATGACATTCAGGATGCTGACATAGACAAGGCAGGAAACAGTCCCTCAGGCAGTTCCTCCAAAAGCCCAAACATTAGATGTATGTTTCACTCTTCTTTTTTCCTCTCAATGGAGAAGCTGTGAGCTGGGCTTTTTTGCTCTCTCACAAGCAGTGTGGGCTTGCAAGAGTGGCTGATGCCACTGAAATGAAATGGCTTTCTTACCCATTACAATGTGGCTCTTCTTGGCTTTGAGCTTGTTTGGGGTAGTGCAACTTTCTAACTGGTTTCTGGAGTTCTCATAAAGGCTTTTTGGACTGTATATTGCTAAGTTGGTATTCTAGGAGGAAATGAGGTATGGAGTTTCCTACTATGGCATCTTGCCATCACTCCCAACTTATTATTTTTAAAAATTAAAGGTTATTTAACAATGCAGATACAAGCTTACAAAAATATTAAAACAAGAATTTAATACTTATGAATTTTAACCATGTGGTATGTATCTATTATAAAGATTAAAATGACCTATATAGAAAGGAAATCAGTTGTACTAGTGGGGTAACACAGGTGATGCTATTTTTTCCTACAAATATGTTTAATATTAGTGTTTGTACTTAATAATTAAAAAGAACAGTGCTTTTTTCACTATTAAATGTCTGGGACAAATTATTTTAAAATCAATACTACTTACCTAGTATTTAATTGCTTCTTTATAATTTCTAAATTTACTGGTGGAAATGAAGTGGAAGTATCAAACTTCTTCACTGTCTGAGATTCACTGTTGTAGGAAAGATCTAGGTCTCGTCCCTGAAAATATGAAAATTTGTATTGTTTTAAAAAACTCATTAATGTTACAAATATCAACAGCATGAGAGAAGACTGGGTATCCAATGTCTCACCAGCTCAAAATTCCATGCCTTTGACATTTTTCATAGTTACAATAAAATGTTTTTATAATTCTCACAGTTTTAAAATGTGGAACTTTAAATATGCATGCAAGAGGCAAATTACAAAATCTTACTTTTCACAAAAGCTTGCTTTTTGGTTATTATTTATTTTAGAGAGAGAAAGAGAGAGTGCACAAGTGGGGAGAGGGGGAGAGGGGCAGAGGGAGAGACAGAGGGAATCTTAAGCAGATTCCATGCTCAGTGAGGAGCCTGACGTGGGGCTCAATGCCATGACCCCAGGATCACGACCTGAGCCGAAATCAAGAGTTAGACCCTTGACCAAAAAGCCACCTGGATGCTCCCCATATTATGCAATTTTAAAATTAGTTATAACTATGTAATAGAAACAGGGGAAAACATTTATAACATGTCAAGCAAACAAACCAGAATTTGAAATTGTATGCTATTGTGGTTCCCAAACTACATGCCAAGGCATCCACGTGAACTCAGAGGGATGCTATGAAATATCTTAAATATACATTTTATTTATTTAAAAAATTTTTTTTTTAATCTTTATTTTTGAGAAAGAGAGAGAGAGAGACAGAGCATGAGCAGGGGAGGAACAGAGAGAGAAAGAGACACAGAATCCAAAGCAGGCTCCAGGCTCTGAGCTGTCAGCACAGAGCCTGACACAGGGCTTGAACCCACGAACTGCAAGATCATGACCTGAGCTGAAGTTGGACGCTTAACCAACTGAGCCACCCAGGTGCTCTTAAATATACATTTTAAATATAAATATTTTAAATATTTTCAGGGAATACATATTCATCATTTATTGAACTACTAGTTTTAACTAGTTCATAGCTCCAACATTAGATTGTGCTACAGTCCTTTGATGAAGTCTTATTAGTGAAGGTGGGTTTTTGGTGGATATAATAAAAAGCAAGTACCTACTGAAAATCAATTTAGAAAGGAGAATGGCAGTGTCTAATCTTGAGATGTCATGCAGTGCCCAAGAGGTGCACACATTTCATTAGTAAGTGTGGTTATTTAAAAATGAAATTAAAAGATTTTTTTTCTTCAATCTATCAGTGTTATTTTTTCCAAAGACTACTGAGTTATTAGGACATAAATAGTATTAAGTTCTATCGCCCTAAGTACTCAATAAATGGAATTGCTTTAGTACTTCTTTTGGCCTAAGGGCATCAGAATAAAGTTAAAGACACTGTGGGTTCCATGAATGGGAAGTCTGGGAATTTCTGATATACACTATGCCTATAATTAAACAAATACTTAAAAAGGAATTACACAAACCTGAGCAGAGTAAGGACTGTGACATGTTTTTTTCTCCAAGTATTTTTTTTTCATTCTGTTGTTACACTGATTTTACTAAAAAGGGGAGGGGGAACCTAAACCTATTATAGTTATAAAAATAGCCCTCTAAATCATTTCTCTGGTCAGAGATTTCTAAATATTGTTACAACCAAAGACTTCCCTTTACTTAGCTTCTTAGTTTTAATAACACGGAGATCTTAACAATACTTTATTTAGAAGAGCAAATAATCTTTCAAAGCACTGTTTTTTGCTTTGTTTCTTGTGTGTGTGCAAGCAGGGGAGGGGCAGAGGGAGAAATTCTTAAGCAGGCTCCATGTCCAGTGTGAAACCCAACATGAGATCTCATGACTATGAGACCATGACTGGGGCTGAAATCAAAAGTCGGACACTTAACCAACTGAGCCACTCAGGTGCCCCTCAAAGCATTACTGTTAAACAGATTAAAAAATAATAACTTTATATTTATGTAATGTATCAGCACTTTATTTTAAATCATTATGATTTTGAGACTTATAGCCACCTACTCATGTAGGTAACATTATCTTCCCATTTTATTGAAGAAAAAACAGATTTAGAAACTTTGGGGAGCCTCAGTAGCTCAGTTCATTAGGCATCTGACTTCAGCTCAGGTCATTATCTCATGGCTCCTGGGTTCAAGCCCTGCATCGAGCTCTGTGCTGACAGCTCAGAGCCTGGAGCCTGCTTCAGATTCTGTCTCCCCTTCTCTCTGCTCCCCCCCACCGCTCACACTCTGTCTCTTTCTCAAAAATAAACACTATAAAAAAAAAAAAAAAAGAAAATTAAATAATTTGCTCAAAGTTTCACAAATATTTATTGACCACTCACAACATTAGGCACAGAAGGATAAAACACTGAATAGTTTATAATTCTCGACCTCACGGAGCATATATTTCAGTGGTGTAGCCAGAACCCAAATCCAGGACTTTTGAGCTCAAGAACAATTATTTTTTATTAGTTTAACCCTAAACATATTTGTTTAAACTTTATATTTACACACCCACCGTACGTTGCAGTCACCATAAAACTAAAGATTAAAAAAAATGGTCCCCTTAAATGGCCTAATATGTGGAAGGTGTTTATAATCTAGTGGGAAAAGAACATGGTATATAAGGTGTAGTGAGTTGAACAGTGACCGAAAGATAGGTCTATGTCCTAACCCCTAGAACCTGTGAATATGAAGTATTTGGAAAAAGAGTCTCTCTGTTTGTAATTAAGCGAAGTATCTCAAGATGAGAACATCCTGCATTATCTAAGTGGGCCCTAAATCCAATGTTAAGTGTTCTTGTAAAAGACACATAGAAGCACAGAGAAGAAGGCCATGTGAAGGAGACAGCAAGGGGTTATGCAGTCACAAAGCAAGGAACACCTAGAGTGACCAGAATTTGAAAGACAAGAGAAGATTCTTGCCCCTAGGTCTTCAAAGGGTGCACAGTCCTGCTAACACCTTGCTTTCAGATTTCTAGCCTCCACAACTGTGAGAAAATCAATGTCAATTTTAAGCCATCAAATTTGTGATAATTTGTTATAGCAGCCACAGAAAATTAATACACATGGTATAAAAAAATTATTACCTCTGTGATTTTAACTGCTTTCCTCATCTGCTGCCGTTCCCAAATATCTTGAGTTTCATCTTCCTGACTTTCTTCACTTGTTTCTTCATTTCTAGGTGCTAGGGGAAAAAAAAAAAATCATGAATGGTATTTTTGCATTCTAATAGCATCAGCTAACATTTTTGGGGGGCTTATAATGTGCTGCTGGCTTAGCAGCTTTACATATGTTAACTTATCCTTCACAATTCAGGGAAGAAAGCACTATTATCATCCTTATTTTATAATGAGGACACTGCTATCAGGAATTTAATAATAACTTGTCTGAGGAATGTGCTGAAGTGGAGACCTGAATCTGGGAATCTGTACTCATCACCAAACTGTCCCACTAAAAACACTTCCATAGTTTCACATATGGAGAAAAAAAACTTGAAAAAAAATGAAACATTTGGTATTCCTTAACAGAGATTATAAATTCTTTTTTTTAAATGCTTATTTATCTTGAGAAACAGCAAGAACCCACACACGAGCAGGGGAGGGGCAGACAGAGAAGCAGAGAATCCCAAGCAGGCTCTGCGCTCGATCTCATGAACCATGAGATCATGACCTGAGCGGAAATCAAGAATCAGATGCTTAACCTACTGAGCCACCCAGGTGCTCCCAGAGATTATAAATTCTACCTGAGAATCTAAATATTGAAAAATAATTTCTGGGTTATAAAGAACCAAAAGTCTCATTCCGAAAAAATATTATTTGAAGTGAAAAAATTTTGGTAAAACATATTATTGTTTATAAATGAGAAATGTGAGAATAGTCCTTTGAGATCCAAAGACTATTGGTTGAGGAAATTTTTTATTAGAGCAGGGGAGATTTTAATAAATGAAGCCTAAAATCTCTGTATATGCTTCCATGTTAAAAAAAAAAATCTTTACAAAGGTTATAATGAAAGTTTTCAATATCAAAAATAAGACTGCACAATTTTTTAATCTGTCAAAAAAGATCAAGTGGAGGTCAGACAATATTAAATATTATTACACATTATGTTTGGTAATAGTATTTTAATAGATTTATCTTTTACAGACTATGATGTCATTGACCAAATTGGTATTAAATAAAAACCAACTTCTAACACCTTTTAAAATATGAGACATTACATTAAGTTTTTATGGAGATTTGATCATGATAGTATATTCCAGCGAAAAATCCCTTAATGTTCACATATTGTAAATAAATTAAGTATGTACTTGTTTCATCAGCCATCCTTTGTCTAAGTGTTTGAGGCTTTGGGGTAAACGGTATTCTCTTTTCATGGTCATCAGGCTCACTCTCAGGATCTTCATCACTGTTTTTCTTCATCCCAGTGATGATAGAGGTATGTTTTACATCCAAAGAAATATAGTCTTCTTGGGTCCTGGCCAATTCACGTTTCCTGCGGGCTGCCTGAATAAAAGCTGCATCAGGGATATTTACTGAAAGAAACAAAGAAGGAGACACTGAAAACCAAACACCAACAGAAATACATATTCCCTGTATTTAAATAAAATAAAAAGGCACATTTTTCTAATTTTTTCACTGTTCTGATAGAATCTAACTACACAGCTCAAAACTTACATCCATTATGAAAGAAAATTATTTTTATAGAGATTAAATATAAATTAGAAAATTAACCAAGTCTAGAAGTTTCAGAAAATATACTGATACCACTTCATTTTATCTTTGAGCTCTCTTATTCATCAGATGTTGTTGCTGACTTTTTGTTGAGGGGTATTTCTCACTTCCAGAAGCTCTGAGATTGTGAGGGGAGTAGGGATGTGGAGAGCTGAACAGGGAGTTGCTGAGTCAATGAGAACTGTAGACGTGAGAATGATGGGGGAGAGGCCAGTTAAGACTCACAAAGACGGACGCTGTATTATGCCCTGCCCTACCCCAGAACATCCAAGCATAGAGGGAGTGAGAAAGAAACTAAAACCACACAGCCAAGTCAGTCTCTAAGGTCCTGTGGTGATTTCCACATGAATAAGTGAAAAAGTGTAAAGAAAATAATCAGGTTCATTGAAGAATATTTAAGTGACAACTTTTAATAGAGCCTTGCTTTAGTTTATTAGTTTTTTGTTTTCATGTTTACTTTTGAGAGAGTGAGAGCATGGGTGGAGTAGAGAGAGAGAGACAGAGGATCCAAAGCAAGTGCTGTGTTGACAGCACAGATGTGGGACTCAAACTCACCAACTGTGAGATCATGACCTGGGCCAAAGTCCGATGCTCAACCAACTGAGCCACCCAGGCGCCCCTAGTTTTAGTTATTTTATAGAGTATAAACCACATTAATGTGGACTCTTCCAACTCAAAACAAGTTTCTTCATGCATGATCTAAGCTGAAATTTACCTTAACTTTCTGGAAAAAGAACAGTTTCTTAAGCAAAATACTAAGGTAAACAAAATGGGAAAAGAAATTTTCACTATTTGAAGCACTTTAAAATGTTAATTAGGGATGTCAAGCCACCAAGGCTCAAGTAAAATGTTCTAAACTTTACCACAAACTGATCCAGATTCTTTTTTTTTTTTTTTTTTAAGTTTTTTTTTCTTAATGTTTACTTTTGAGAGAAAGGGAAAGAGACCCAGAGCATGAACAGGGAAGGGGCAGAGAGCGAGCGAGACACAGAGTCCAAAGCAGGCTCCAGGCTTTGAGCTGTCAGCACAGAGCGTGATGTAGGGCTTGAACCCACAAACTGCAAGTTCATGACCTGAGCTGAAGTCAGATGTTTAATTGACTGAGCCACCGAGGCACCCATGGTCCAAATTCTTTGAGAAATAGAAAAGGTCATGTGCCTGGAGACGTGAAAACGTTCCAACTTTTGAAACAGAAAAAAAGAGACAATTCAGAAATTACTGACCAAAATGCCTGACACCAGTCCTAAGGAAAACAAAAAGTGCTTGAATTATGAAGTGATAAGTGGTGATCACTAAAAATCAGTATGTTCATTAAGAACAAGGAATATCAAATCAAGTGATTTACTTTTTATAGACTAGTACTAATTTATAGATTAAGATCACGGAAATGATGCAGGTCAGATGTTTCTCCATCCTCCCAAAGCATTTAATAGTTTCCTTGTGGATAATGTTAAAATACGTGGGGAAAATTACATATTGCACTGGGATTCTTAAGTGGCTGAATAATTACTAAAAAAAAAAAAAAGTTGATCATGAAGCACTGTAGTCATCAGCTACAGGGCCTCTGTATTTTGTCTTGTCTGCACTGCCCCTGTTTTAATGATCTTAATGTGATATGAAGATAAAAAGACATGTCTTTAAAGCTGGGAGGGACAGCTAATATAACCTAAAACAGAATTAAGACTCAAAACCTTCACAACAGGCTATATAGCATTTCTTGATGCTGGTTACACATTAGTATCACCTGGGGATCTTGATAATCTACTGGTACCCAAGCTCCCCATCCCAGAGATTCAGATTCAGTTGATCTGAGGTGGAGCTGAGCAACAGTGTATTTTTACAACCCTCTGGGAAACTTATTGTAAAATCAGGGTTAAGATGATACACTCAGGTTAAAATACTCAAGTGTATGAATACAAAAACAGAAATACTTGAAGTGGAAATGATGTTTGCAAATGACTTGGCGGGGTTTAATAAGTCACAAGAATGGACTCAGCAGTGAGATACTGGTTGTACATAAAGCTAATCCTCTCTCAAGCTACAATAAAGAAGTAAAATTTCAAGAGTATTATCCTCTCTTGTCTAGGCACCAACATCTAGCTCAAAGATTCCCACAGAGCAGATGCTGGCCAGACATGGAATGAATTAATAAAGTTAGCATATTGCTGCATAATAACAACATGCAGATTTATAAGTTAAATAATTTTCACATATATCATCTTATCTAAGGAGTAGAGATTGAGATCATGCTCCATGAGTAACACACTGTATCTGCAACAATATCAAGGCAGATATTTCACTACTGGATCATTCTAATAATTCCACTGTCTGAACAAAAAAATAAATGCACTCCTTGGTCCACGTACCAATCTCCAAACTTCTCCCATGCCTTCATATTTTCTCCAGAAGAAAAAAAAATGTATCCCTCACAGAACAAGTTTTCAACTCTCAGTGTTTCTGAAATGCACATTTCAGAACGGAAAATTCTCTGTGCTGTGCTGTCCTGTACTCTGAGAGACACTTATCATTTCTTGTCTCTAGGGCACTACAGGCCAACAATACCTCAGTCACAATGATGATTAAAAACTATGCCACACATTTGCAAACACTGTCTTCTGTCCTTAGGTGGACACTGCTACCAACACTGTATAACTACTGGTGTAAAAGGCCTCTAATCTACCATCTTCTATAGCAGCACTGTGACCATTTAAATTTATCCAATTTCAAAATCCAGTTCCTTAGCTGCATCAGCCACATTTCAAGAGCTCCACAGCTATATGTGGCTAGCGGCTAATGTACTGGACAATGAAGATACAGACCGTTTTCATCATCAAAGAAAGTTTTATTGGACAGCCCTCTATCTAGAATCTAGACAAGGCTTCACCTATCTACTAGGTTTCAATTCTTAATACTGGTTTCATCATTAAGCACTTTTGTACCTTGTGAACTTGTAGAAGAAAAAAAAATTACAAGAGCTACTGCTTGTTATTTAATGTTGATAAAGCAGTTATTACTATGTTGCAAGTGTTTAAAAACGCATTTAGGGGCGCCTGGGTGGTTCAGTCCGTTTGAGCGTCTGACTTTGGCTCCGGTCATGATCTGACGGCTCAGAGCCTGGAGCCTGTTTCACATTCTGTGTCTCCCTCTCTCTCTGCCCCTCCCCAGCTCATGCTCAGTCTCTCTCTGTCTCTCAAAAATAAGTAAATGTTAAAAAAAAAAATGTGTAAAATAAAAAAAATGCATTTAAACAATTACATTTTAAGTTAATTTATTTCTTTTTTCTCAGAAGGGGTCCCAGACTTTATGAGACTGACAAGAGTCCACAGCACAAAACAAGTTACAAATCCTTAAGCTTGAGTAATAAGCCAGAAAAATATTTTCAGCTCTGTGAGCCATCAAGTCTCTGGTACAGCTTTTAAACTCTGTCACTATAGAGCAAAAGCAGCCACAGACACTTATTTGCAAAAGCAGGTGATGGATCATATTTGGTTCACAAGTGGTAATTTACCAAGCCCTGAACTGGTCATGCCATTTATTGGCATAAAATTTTCAGTAGTTCTCCCAAATCCTGTATTATCTGACTCCAATTTGTCTCTCTGCATTTTTTGTTGTTCCTCTATCTTACGCTCCAACCAAATATTTTCATTCCAACAACTATTTTTAGTTCTCTGCATATGCTATGTTGTCTTCCCTAGAGTTTTACATTTGCTATGTCCTGTACCCCAAACATCCTAACAAATTCTTACCACCCTTCAGATATTGGCACTAATCACCAAGTGTAGCACACTGGTTAAGAACACAGGTTCTGGGGCAGATTGCCTGGGTCTGAATCCTGGCTCTGCCTCTTACAAGCAGTCTGAGCTTGGGCATGTCATGTAATGGAAAAGAGCAGTCAAATCTGGCACTTAGACAATCATTAGTAATGATGTACTTGCCTCATACTTCACTAGAGTTAGTTGTGTTACCAATAATAAGAACCACTGGTATAGAAAATACTATTAGAAATAAAGTTAACCAAAATCACAATATTTACCAACCTACTGACGAAAATTCTTCTTCCAGAGAGCTAGAGCTGTTGGATGATGAACTGTGATCATCTTTACTTTCTGGGGAATGATGTGTTTCACTCTCTTCATCCGTTGAAAGATCAACCATTCTGGATTCTAACAGGACATTTTTTGAATATAACAAAGAGTCAAGATAGTGTAATCAATAACCTAAATTCTACACAACACATAGCATATATACAGTACAGTGTTTTAATTTTCCTCCATGTATTTGAAGCAATGTACAGATCTTTCTCCATTTCCATTGTTTCTGAAACCAATGGATGATCTAATACATGTACAGACTTACCCTATTTATACAATCCACTTATCTAATAAAATATTCTCTTAAAAGATGCAATGAGAAGAGGAAACCATACAGAAAAAAGAGACAACAAAAAGTGAAGGCACATTTAAAACAAGAAAGAAAAATTATGGTGGTGAAGTTGAAAAAAACCTAATGTACACCTACTATATGGTAGGCACTGAAATCTGCTTTACAAGGTCTATTTCACACAATTGTAGAATTTCACAATTCCGTAAAGTAAATGCCTGCTATTATTGATGAGGACATTAGGGACTAGAGAGGCTAAGTAACATGTCCAGTGTCACAAAGTTACTAAGTGGAGAAGAGGGCTTTCAATCTAATTTCACTCAACTCCGGAATTTAGACTCTCTTTATACCATACTTCAACGGCTGGTGGCAAGCAGTCCTGTAATGAGCACTGTGGTCTCAAATCACGAATCTCTTTGCTTCTACTCTGTGATTTTGGGAAGGACAGTCTGCCAAACAGTCTATTAAACAAAGATAACATTAAGAGATAACACCCATTAGGGTGTTGTGAGAACTGAATGAACAAAATGTGAAGGAATTCATGGTATTATTGACAAGAAAGGGCTTGTCAGTTTACAATTATTTTGTATTTTTTTATGAATTTTAAAACTTAAAGACTACATACATAGTACTCTATCTTTTTTTTTTATTTTTTTTAATGTTTAATGTTTATTTTTGAAGGAGAGAGAGAGAGAGAGAGAGAGAGAATGTGAGTGGGGGAGGGGCAGAGAGAGAGGGAGACACAGAATCGGAAGCAGGCTCTGGGCTGTCAGTACAGAGCCGGATGCGGGGCTCGAACCCACGAACTGTGAGATCATGACCCAAGCCCAAGTCGGACGCTCAACCAACTGAGCCACCCAGGCGCCCCAGTACTCTTTATCTTAAAAATGTCCTGCAATTAACAGACCTATGTAGAGTTAAAAAAAAAAAAAAAAATCTGGAGTAAGATCAAAACTTAGAAGACAAAGGAATACAAGTACAGATTCCCTCTTTCTTTGCTACTATTTATGACAACCCCTACCTGTTCCCAAAGTGGATGAACACCAGAGCAGTGGTTCTCGGAGCATGGTCCATCAACCTCTGGAAGTCCCTAGGACCCTTTCAGAGGATCTGCGAGTTCAAAACTACTCTCATCACAATATTAGCATGTTATTTGCCCATTTTAATCTGATGCTATTTATATAATGAAGCAATAGCAGAGGCGGGTAAAACTCTTGGCTTCTTAGTATAAATCAAGACAGTGACAGCAATGTGTAGTAGCAGCCATTGTATTCTTCACCACCATGCATTGCCAGGAAAAAAAAAAAATCCAGTTGCACTTACCATCCTCAATGCAGCAGTTAAAAGTCACTAACTTTATTAAATCGTGACCTTTGAGTCCACATCTTTTAAATATTCTGTGGAACAAAATGGCAGTGTGTATAAAGCACTTCCGGGTCACGCTGAAACACAATGGTTGCCTCACTGAAAAGCACTTGTGTGAGCAGATGCAAGGTGAACTAGCCTCGGTCTTCAAGGAGCAACACCATTTAACTTGAAAGAATGACAAACTCTAGTTATTTCTACATGTACACCTGACAAACTGTCTCAGAAATGAGTAAAGCTGTGCCTATCACTTCCAGAATTAGAGATTTCAAGTGAAAACTGGAATTTTGGAAAACATATCCTGCACCGTGAGCATCTTTGCAATACTTAAAAAGACTGATGATTAGCAGTAACACACTAACAGTAACAGATCTGGGGGGAGATACTGTATCATAAAATGTACCAACATTTGCAAACTCTGTGAACCAATGCTTTTCATAGTCCGTGCATGATGTAACCAATCATGCATGGGCAAAAGTTCCATTCAAGTGCAAAACAGACCAGTGGATTTTAATGTAACAGACTGGGGAAAAAAACCTGACAGATAACTGTTTCAGCTGCTTGTTGCAAACTGACCTTTAAGAAAGTACTGTTTGTTGACCTTTGTTGTTACACCAAAGCAGGACACCCTCAATCATCTAAAAGCCTATTAAGTATTCCTATTACACCCTGTACCTGCGGTTTTCTTTTCATATTTCAAATGAAACAACCTATCACAAGGCTGAATGCAAAAGTATCAAGATTTGCAAATGGAAAACAATGTCACTCACTAGTTTTCTGTAAAATAGTTACGTGGGAGAGACAATTTTTTTTTAACCTCAAAACTAACTGAAAACTGCATTCTTATTAAGCTCCAATTCTAACTGGAACACATTTTATGTAAACATCTTAATGCTGCTTAAATTCTAGATTTAAAAACGCAAAGGTACTTCAAAACTACTGCACTGTAGTTCCTACCATTATTGGTACAGTCTATGGCATCTTCAATTCATTGTGCTACCTGGTGACATCCACCGTCGTTGTAATCTGCGTTCCTGCAAATAACTGATGAAAAATACAACAAGCAAAGGAAACGTGCGAAGTCTGTCACCTAGATTCTTCTGATGTACTATTCTGCTTAAGTGTTTTCTAGAAAGCTAACTGGGGACGTTTCCAAAAGTACATGAAACTTCCCCCTAACAGTAACAGAAAGTTTTTTTTTTTTTTTTTTTTTTTTAATTCTATGACTTTTAGGTTCTTCGTAAACAGCAAGTACCGCACTAAACCTGTAACTGGGGAGAGTTCACCCGACGGTGCGAACACACACGAACCACAAACCCCAAAGGATTCTTTCTGGTTGCCCCAAGGAGCCCGACTTGGAGATGCGGGCAGCGGGCGAGCGAGTGCTGGGAAGCGTGCAGTCTGGCTCCAGGTGGCCGGAATTCAGCACTGCTGGAAGTTAGAGCGGTCACGGGAACCACCGGAGAAGCCCGAGGGCCTCTTCCCGCAGCCCCGCCCCTCGCTCCGCGTCACGTCGGCTCCCCAGCAGCCCAGCCTCACCTGGGACGTCGGAGCCTTCAGCGCGCGGAGCCGCCCCCGCGGCGCGCCGGGAACTTGCCCACACTCGGCCACGACCGCGAGGGCCACGGGCCCGAGCACGCCAGTCCGTCACCTCCGCGCGGCCCACGCCACTGGGCGGCCCTTCCTCTGGAAGGCCCGGGGCCGCCTGCTCCCCCGAAGCCTCGGGTTCAGCAGACCGCTCCTCGGCGTCATCGCTATCGCTGGAGTGGGCTCGGCGCTGCCGGAAAGTCCTCTTCGGCCTGTGAGCCATGGCTGAGGCCCGGGCGCCACGCGCGCGGTCTCTTCCGGTACCCGCCTGCGGGATCTCTGGCGTCCACGCTGGTGCGCGCTCCCGCTTATAAGGCCTGGCCGCCGCGTGCGCGCGCTCCTTTCGCGCGCCGTCCGCTCCGCCTTCGCCCTGCGCATGCGTGTTCTGCCTCTTTTGCTCTTTCTATCGAGTTCGGTTCCCAGGGCCGCCCTGGTTCCCTGGGCTGGCCTTGCAAAGCGTTCTCTTTGCAAGGCTTGGCTGTGCTGTAGTGTTACGTGGTTGAAAGAGTCCCGTAGCCTCCTCGCGGTGAACGCCACGATGGGCAGCACTCACAGGCTCTCCTTGTGCAAACCCTATCTAGGAATCAGGCACAATACCCACATCCTAGACTGGAACTGCATCTGCTCTTCTCTCTCCAACGAAGAATTAGACAAAAAACCTGAAGTGTGTGGGGGTGGGAGGTGGGGAGATTGCTTCTGAAAGCTAAACAGTAAAATCTACACAAATGATAGGTGCACGAATGAGCAAATATCAAACAATTGCTCTCAGGTGGCAAGGTTTCAACAGAACCTGGTTAAATGCCTTGGTCCTTAAGAAAAAAGAATATCTGAGAACAGAGAGTGGTGTTGACAAAGATGCACAGCTGTAAGAAGGATGGCAAAAACCGTGGGAAACTTGGGACTGTATTCATTAGCTCTTCGGAGAGAGAGGAAGCCTTCACCAGGGACTCTGCGTTGTTGGTCTCCTTGGTTAAAGCCCATTCTTACTGGATGCCTCTGATCATACCATCTGAAGCAAATAACCATTTATTTCAATTAAATTCTTTTGCTGGGCTTTTCAGTCCATGCTTTAAAGTTCAGGAAGTCTTTCCAAGAGGCTCGTGGAAAAGATTGTTTTAAGAGATAAATTTCCAGGTGCTCACCTCCCTCCGTACGTAGCTGCCTGAGAACCCCTACATTCATGCAGCTTCTGCCAATGTAGGCTTTCCTCCCCTTCTTATGAAGAAGAGACACGATTCTTTGTCCATTCCAAATGTACTACAGTACATACCCCCACATGTAAAAGCCTTTGCAGCGTGTAAAATTTTATTGTAGGACAAGGAAAAAAATACCTCTGAAGTCATCATAATAATTCTGGAAGTCAGAGGTTTCCAATGGCTTACTTGCAACAAAAATGGAGGACCAGTAGCGTCAGCATTGCTGAGTTGGTTAAGTAGCCTGCAGACTCTTGATTTTGGCTCAGGTCATGATCTCACGGTTTGTGGAATCAATCCCTGTGTCAGCCTCTGCCCTGATAGCATGGAGCCCGTCTGGGATTCAGTCTCCCTCTCTCTGCCCCTTCCCTGCTTGAGTGCATGCACACGTGCTCTGGCTCTCAAAAACAAAACAAACAAACAAAAAACTTTTTAAAAAGTGGAGGGCCAACTTGAGCTGTCAACTACTCAAAATAATGTTTAATTATGAATCACTGATTTTTGCATGGAGTTCACACAGAGTTCTAAGAATAGATAGGCATTGAGAAAACATACCCTTTCATATGTGAAGGGTTTTCTCAGTGCCTGTATAATATAAAATCAAAATATAATAATGTAACAATTAACACGATACCATTGTAGCAATAAGTTACAGCTGTCTGTGGATGCATGCACTAATGTGTGTGGGCAGACCATCTTTGTCATTATGGGATGCATTCCCAACAAAAATGTTCTTTTGTCAAAAAAATGTAATGTGTTTTGATGTATTTATAGCGTGTTTTTCAAGTGTGTTGAAGTCCACTGGCCAAAAGCTACCAGGAAGACACTAAGTCAAATAAAGTTTATTTACCTTGTCTCAGAAAAAGAACATACAGACCAAAGAAACCATGCATTTCTTTGTAAGAGGGAGTAGAGTGTGGCTTATTAAAAGATTTAAGTTTGTGGTGGGAACTTTTTTTTTCAAGTTTTTAAATTCTAATTATTTAACATACAATGTAATATTTGTTTTAGGTGTAGAATTTAGTGATTCATCACTTACACCCAGTGCTCATCAAAAGCACTATCTTTAATCCCCATCACCCTATTTAACCCATTCCCCTACCCTCTCCCCTCTGGCAACCATCAATTTGTTCTCTATAGTGAAGAGGCTGTTTCCTGGGTTTCCTCCCTTTTTGCCCCCATGTTCCTTTGTTTTGTTTCTTAAATTCCACTTATGAGTGAAATTATATATTTGTCTTTCTCTGTCTGAATTATTTCCCTTTCTGCTGGGAGTTTTTTTTTTTTTTAATGTTTTATTTATTTGAGAGAGAGAGAGAGAGAGAGAGAGAGAGAGAGAGAGGGAGGGAAACAGTGTGAGTGAGGGAGGAGCAGAGAGAGAGGGAGACACAGATTCTGAAGCAGGCTCCAGGCTCTGAGCTGTCAGCACAGAGCCTGACTTTCTGCTAGATTTTTGAGAGCTCGGGGAAGCAGGGTCAGATTTCGATTGCATAATGTCAAAAAGCTGGGGGAGTTCAGCACCTGGGTACTTTAGTAACTTTTTTCAAGAAATGGGAGGAACAGAACAAGAATCTGGGGTTGGAGTGTCATTGGCAAGAAAGTGGCAGTCACTCAGAAGAAAATTTGCAGTTACAGTATGGTCTTGACTTCCAGTTGAGTTGATTTTCACTTTCTTATTATTAAAATTAGAATGATGACTCAATCCAGGATAAAAAATTAGAGCTTTGCATCACAAAAAATTATATATATATGTAAAATATACACACCACACAGATACATATACAAAATATATACATACACACCACACACACTTTTATAGGGAAATAAACATTGATAAATAAGAGACTTTCAAAGGGCACCTGGGTGGCTCGGTCAGTTAAACATCCAACTCTTGATTTCGGCCCAGGTCATGACCTCACGGTTCCTGAGACTGAGCACTGCATTGGGCTCTGCACTGATAGCACGAAGCCTGGTTGGGACTCCCTCTCTCCTCTCTCTGCTTCTCTCTCTCTCTCTCTCTCGCTCTCTTTCACACACACACATACATACACAAAATAAATAAAATTTAAAAAATTGAAAAAATATGGGGCACCTGGGGTGACTCAGTTGGTTAAACATCTGACATCGGCTCAGGTCATGATCTTGCAGTTGGTGAGTTTGAGCCCTGCATCCGGCTCTGTGCTACAGCTCTGAGCCTGGACCCTGCTTCAGATTTTGTTTCCCTCTCTCTCTGCCCCTGCCCCACTTGCTCTCTATTACGCGTGGGCTCTCTCTCTAAGATGGATAAACATTAAAAAAAAACACTAAAAAATTAAAAATTAAAAAAATTAAGCATAAATGATATTTTATTAGATAAAATTTTGTAGGGCATAAGAATATGAATTGGAGGAGAAAAACAATGGTGTAAAGGGCTTGCATTTTGTATTTTATTTTATTTTATTTAACATTTATTTATTTTTGAGAGACAGAGAGAGATTGAGCACCAGTTGGGGAGGGGGATAAAGAGAGGGAGACAGAATCCTAAGCAGGCTTCAGGCTCTGAGCTGTCAGCACAGAGCCCCACTCAGGGCTCGAACTCACTAGCTGTGGGATCATGACCTGGGCCGAAGTCAGACACTTAACTGACTGAGCCACCCAGGCACCCCTAGATTACATTAGGTACATTTAAATGAATGATAGAACACATCCATTTAAAATAAAAGTGCCAAAATGTACAATACAACAGAAATTACATCCTTGGCAACTGTCAAAATTTATGATGAGAACTTATAAATGTATACCTGAAAATGTGATGAGATAATGGATTTATTATTTATTTATTGACAGAGGGTGGGGAGGGACAGAGAGAAAGGGAGAGAGAGAGAGAGAGAGAGAGAGAGATTGAATCCCAAGCAGGCTCTGTGCTGTCATTGCAGAGTCCCGATGCAGGGCTTGGTCCCACAATAGTGATATCATGGTCTGAGCTGAAATCAAGAGTCAGACGCTTAACTGACTGAGCCACCCAGGCGCCCCTGAGATAATGGAATTTTAAAACTTCTGAATGAGTATTAAAGGGGAAAAAAAATGTGAAGTTCACCATCACAGATGACTATAGCACCTCTAGCTTCTTTCTACTGACCATGGAAACCCCAGCTGCTCAAAAGACAGAAAGAACACTTCTTGCCTGGAAAGTGTCATAATAAGGATTGTATTTTTAAAATTGATTGGAGGGTAGAGTTATAGTTAAAATAGACATTGCAGTGCATTTTAAGGGTATATCCTATCAGTAAGCCAATTCTCCTCTAGAAATCCACCCCCTTTCCCAAATCAGATTTCTGTAGCTATGTCCATCTCCTGGGAGAAGGCTAGCAGGATCAGAATAGATACCTAACCATGGCAGATGAAATAGAATCTTTCACTAGGATATTAGCTTTGAGAATGAACCACAATTTATTGTCTCCACACAGTCTTGAGTTAACACTGCTGCTGGGAATGAAGAACTTGACAGATGAGGCCAGGGTAGTGGCAACACGTTTGACATGAGGAAGGTTGGTGGCTCTTTAGTTTCTCAGGTGAGAGTGTCCGAGGAGATGTAGTGGGTGACAGGGGAGAAACAGGCTGCTGAGCATACTAACTTTGGTGCAGCTGTGAGAAAGACCCCTTCCCCAAGTGTACCCAAGAAGTTGCAACTTTAAAGGGGAAGATGCCCCACGTGTTTACACATGGAGATAGGAAAGGAGTAGCCAGAGAGCAAGAATTGCTCTTTTTCATGAATGCTAGGAGTTTTTCTCCAAAGAGGGCAAGGATAATGCCGATCTCTTTTTTGCCCTACACCCTATTTACAATAATAGGTTGTTAAATTAATCCACTGATTATTAGGAGGCTTTGTATTATTTACCTGTTATATAATTAAAAACTCCAAGTTAGTAATTGGCATATGAAAAATATCAGCTTCTGGAAATCAGTGTCATATTTACTCATACTTTTTCCCCTGAAATGAAATGACATTTTATTTAGCTTCTCTTGCCCTTGATCTGTGGGTTCCGAGCTCCCTCTAGTGAGACACAGGCTACTTACAGAAGAATTGTGTCAAATAATCATTTGGAAATTGCTTCCTTCTTATTGTAGAGCTATTTTTTTCACTCTTGTTACAAGTAATGGGTATATATTCACTTTTTAAGCCAAACTATGTCAAAATTTCTCACATGACAAAATTTTGCACAGTCATGTTTATAAGTATCACTCTCTCCCCTGAAAATTGAAAAAAAAAGAAGTTATTGTGGAAATGCATCCATAAAATATGGACCTAATTGTACTGTCACTTTTCTGTATCTAATTTTTGAGGACTTACTATGATAGAAAATTTGTGGTGGGACGAGAAAGTCACAACATACATGGGATCCTGCTTCTGATGGTCAAGTGCTATTAGCCAAATTAGCCCTAGAGGTTGACTTTACTGGAAATGCTTTTTTTTTTTTTTTTTTTTTTTTTGAAAGGGCAAAGGAAGCAAGAATGGGGAAAAGACAGTCTTTTCAATAAATCATGTAGGGAAAACTGGATAGCTACTTGCAAAACAATGAAACTGGACCACTTTCTTATACCATACATAAAAATAAACTCAAAATGGATTAAAGACCTAAATGTGAGACTCAAAACTCCTAAAAGAAAACATAGGCAGTAATCTCTTGGACATTGGCCTTAACAACATATTTATGGATGTCTCCCCTCAGGCAAGGGAAACAAAAGCAAAAATAAACTATTGGGATTACATTGAAATAAAAAGCTTTTATGCAGTAAAGGAAACCATCAACAAAACAAAAAGGCAACCTAGTGAATGGGAGATTTTTGCCAGTGATATGTTTGATAAGGTGTTAATATCCAAAATATGTAGAGGACTTATACAACTCAACACTAAAAAACTCTAAAGAATCCAATAAAAAAATGGGCAGAGGACCTGAATAGACATTTTTCCAAAGAAGACATACAGATGGTCAAGAGACATATGAAAAGGTGCTCAATATCACTAACCATCAGGGAAATGAAAATCAAAGTCACAGTGAGATATTACCTCACATCAGTAAAAATGACTAGTATCAAAAGATAAGAAATAACACGTGTTGGCAAGGATGTGGAGAAAAAGAAATCTTCATGCACTGTTGGTAGGAATGTAAATTGGTACAACCAGTCTAGAAAATAGTATGAAGGTTGTTCAAAAAATTAAAAATAGCTATGCCATATTATCCAGTAAGTTCACTGTTGGATATTTACTCTCAAAACAAATGAAAATAGTAATTTGAAAAGATATGTGCACCTCCATATTCACTGCAGTGTTATTTACAATAGTCAAGATATGGAAACAACCCAAGTGTCTATAGATAGATAAATGGATAAAGAAGATGTGGTGTATATATACAATGGAGTATTACACAACCATAGAAATGAATGAAATCTTGCCATTTGTGACAAGATGGCTGGAGCTAAAGGGCCTTATGCTAAGTGAAATAAGTCAGACAGAGAAAGACAAATGCCATGTGATTTCACTTATACTTATAATCTAAAAAACAAGCAAATGAACAAACAAAAAATGAACAGACTCAAATACAGAAGACAAATTGGTGGTTGCCAGAGAGGAGGTGGGTAAGGGGATGGGTAAAATAGATGATTTTATTTAATGTTTAATATAAATATATATATATTTAATATAAATATATATTATATTAAATATATATAAATATATATATTTATATATATATTAAATATAATATATTTAATATAAAATAGATGATTTAAAATAGATGTAAAACAATTTTGGGTATAAACTTCCAGTTATAAAACACATAAGTCATGGATATGAAAACTACAGCATAGAGAACATAGTCAATATTTTAAGAACATTGTATGGTGAGAAATGGTGACTACACTTATTGTGGCGAGTATTAGTAATGTATAGAATTGTTGAATCAATATGTTATATACCTGAAACTAATATAATACTGTATGTCAATTATATTTCAATAATAAAAAAACGTGGTAAGAACACTTAAAATGAGTTCTACCCTTTTAACAAAAATTTATTTATGTAAAGTTTATTTATTTATTTTGAGAGAGAGAGTGTGGGGAAAGAGAGAGAGGGAGAGTGAAAATCCCAAGCAGACTCTGTGGCCGTTAGCTCAGAGCTCAATGTGGGGCTTGATCTCATGAACTGAACTGTAAGATCATGACCTGAGCCGTTTTCAAAAGTCAGATGTTTGACCAACTGAACCAGCCAGGTGCCCCACTAAAATTTTTTTAAAGATTTTATATTTTTAAGTAATTCCAACGTGGGGCCTGAACTCATAATCCCTGAGACCAAGAGTCACATGCTCTACCAACTGAGCCAGCCAAGCACACACCTTTTAACGAGACTATAAGTGTACTGTACAATATTGTACAGCAGATCTCTAGAACCTTTTCATTTTGTGTAACTGAAACTTTATACCTGTTGAACATCAACTACCCATTCTTTCTCCTCCAAGATTCTGGCAACCACCCTTCTCCTTTCTGCTTCTAAGAGTTTGGCTATTTTAGATACCTTATATAAGTGGAATTATATAGTATTTGTCTTTCTGGGACTTAGCATAACATCCTCAAAGCTCATCCATATTGTTGCACATGGCAGGATTTTCTTCTTTAATGCTGAACATTTCATTATACATGTATACCACATTTTTATCCAGTTATTGGATGAAGGACATTTAGGTGGTTTCCAAATCTTAACTATTGTGAATAGTACTGCAATGAACATAGGAGTGCATATATTTATTTGAGATCTTGATTTCAATTCTTGTGGATAAATACCCAGAAGTGGGATTGATGGATCACATGGTAGTTTTATTTTTAATTTAAAAAAATGTTTATTGATTTATTTTGAGAGGGGGGGGGGGAGGGGCAGAGAGAGGGAGGGAGAGAGAATCCCAAGCAGGCTCCTCACTGTCAGGACAGAACCCAATGCGGGGCTCAAACTCATGAACCAAGAGATCATGACCTGAGTCGAAGTCAAGAGTCGGATGCTTAACTGACTGAGCCACCCAGGTGCCCCTATTTTAAATTTTTGAGGAACCTCCATACTGTTGTCCACACTGACTCTGCCATTCTACATTCCCACCAATAGTGTGCAAGAGTTCCAATTCCTCCACAACTTTGCCAACACTTACTGTTTTTTAAGTACTAGTTGTCCTAACAGGTGAGTAGTGATATCTCATTGTAGTTTTGATTTGGATTTCCCTGATGATTAGTGATGGTGAGTATCTTTTACATACCTATTGACTACTTTGGAGAAACTCTATTCAAAACTTTGCCCATTTTAAAATGGGATTATTTGTTTATTTGTTTGCAAATGAGTCATAGGAGTACCTCATATATTTTGGGTATTAGTCTCTTATCATATGTACAATTTGCAAATATTTTTCTTCCTTTTCATAGGTGATCTTTTCTCTATGTTGCATATTTCCTTTGCTGTACAGAAAGTTTTTAGTTTGATATCATTCCACTTATCTATTTTTTATTTTGTTGCCTGTGCTTTTGGTGTTTTATTGAAAAAAAAATCATTGCCAAGACCAATGTCATGAAGATCCCTAACATTTTCTTTTATGAGTTTTATAGTTTAAGGCTTTGTAGTTTAAGGTTAGAACTCATTGCATTAATATATTTTGAATTGATTAGTTTGTGTGTGTGGTGTAGAATTAAGTTCCATCTTTTTTTTTTTTTTTTAGAGAGACAGTGCAAGTGTGAGTGGGGGAGAGGGACAGAGGGAGAGAGAGAAAATCCCAAGCAGGCTCCACACTCAGCATGGAGCTTGATGCAGGGCTTGATCCAATGATCCTAGGATCATGACCTGAGCAGAAACCAACTCAGACAGTCAACTGACTGAGCCACCCAGGCAACCCCTGGGCCCTCTATTCTGTATTGTTGTTCTATATGTCTGTCCTTATGGCAGCACCATACTGCTTTTAATTATGGTGGCTTTGTAATATGTTTTGAAATCAGGAAATATGAAGTATCCAACTTTGTTATTCTTTCTTAAGGTTGTTTAGCTATTTGGCCTGCTTTATGGTTCCATATAAATTTTAGGTAGGAATGTAAATTGGTACAACCAATTGGTACAACATTTTTTAAAAATGTTTTTCTATGAATATCCAATTGATCCAATTAATTAAAAATTATGGAAAACTTCCAAACATATATAGTAAGTACACAGAACAATTTAATGTACTCTTATCTCTCAGCTTTGATAATTTTCAACTTATTGGTAACTGGTTTCATCTCTACTCCAGTTCACTTTTCTCCTCATACGTGATTTTTCATCCATAATATTTCAGGTATCTCTAAAATGTAAGGACTACACTATTAAAAACCATAATTATAATACAATTATCTCACTTAAAAATAATTAATACTTTTTAAAATCATAAAATGTCAATTACTGTTCAAATGACAAATATTCATAAATATATATACATATATGCGCACATATATATGTGTATATATTTACTTTAAATTTGAATCAGGATCTAAATGAGGGTCAAGATAGTGATTAGTTTATATCTTTTAAGTTTATTTTAATCTGTGATAATCTCTCTTTCTCTCACTCTTGGTCTTGCTTCCCTCCCTTGCATTCTTATAATTCATCTGTTTAAAACACTGCAGATTTGTTTTCCAGAGTCTGGTTGTTTTTTGCTGATTGCTATGTACATGTTGTCATGTTTAACATGCTTCTTTGTCTGTTGTATTTCCTATAAGTAGAGGTTTACTCAGATTCAGGTTCAACTTTTATAGCAAGGATATCTCATAGATAGGGTTATTTTCTGCCATCAAAAGGCATATAGTGTTTAGTTGTCTGTGTGTGTGTGTGTGTGTGTGTGTGTGTATGTGTGTGTCTGTGGTAACAACTGCCATCAAAGCTTAATATCTAGATCTGATAATTCAATAGGGTTTGAAAATGGTGCTATTCTATCATTCATTTAAAAAAACTTATTAGCTGGAAGGTTTTTTAAAAAAGAAACTTTGGGACACCTGGGTAGCTCAATCAGTTGAATGTCTGACTCTTGATTTCAGCTCAGGTCATGACCTCATGGTTCATGAGTTTGAGCCCTGCTTCAGGTTCTGCACTGACAGTGTGGAGTCTGCTTGGGATTCTCTCTTTCCTTCTCTTTGTCCCTCCCCTGCTTGTGTGTGCGCGCTCTCTCTCTCTCTCTCAAAAATAAATAAATACACTTCAAAATTTTTTTAAAAAAATAAGGGTGCCTCGTTGGCTTAGTCGGTTAAGGGTCTGACTTCAGCTCAGGTCTTGATCTCACAGGTTTGTGAATTTAAGCCCCACGTCGGGCTCTGTGCTGACAGCTCAGAGCCTGGAGCCTGCTTCGGATTCTGTGTGTGTGTGTCTCTCTCTCTGCCCCTTCCCCGCTCATGCTCTGTCTCTCTCTGTCTCAAAAATAAATAAACACTAAAAAATAAAAAAATAAAAATAAAAAGGAGAAACTTCTCATCTAATATTGGGTATTGAATAGTATCATTCATGCAGGAGAAAAAGAGTCTAAATGCTTATTCCTTTCTCTTTATTTAAACATTTTCAAAAAAAAGTTGCTTCATAACATCCCCCTATAATGACCAATTAGTATTTTTCAGGTTTTATATGTGCTCACAGTTTAAACACAGAGGATGTGTTTCAGAGCACTACAGTTGTTCTTCTAATTGATAGTCAAATTATCGCCACTTTAGCCAAGGGAAACAAATAGCGTATACCAATGTTACTTAGGCAAAGAGGAAGAAGGAAGAGGAAGAGGAGGAGGAGGAGGAGGAAGGGGAAATATTATCAAAATACAGGGTGTTTTATGAATGGCAATATAGGTAGTTCTTGTACAGACCTGGAAAGTAGAAATTGGACTCTTTCCATATCTTTTGTTGGCATGTCTGCTTCCTTATCTCTCATGAGGAATGAATCAACGCATTCTCTCAACTTCTTAATTTTCATAGTGGGTAGAAATCCTTCTGAGTTTTACTCCATTCTAGCTTTATCTTTTACTCAGAACCTCCACTATTCTTATCATTGAGAAGCCTCAGGAAAAAATGAAGAGAACATAGGGAACTCTAAAACTGTAACTATTAAAGGGGCGCCTGGGTGGCTCAGTCGGTTGGGCGTCCGACTTCGGCTCAGGTCACGATCTCACGGTCTGTGAGTTCGAGCCCCGCGTTGGGCTCTGGGCTGATGGCTCAGAGCCTGGAGCCTGCTTCCCATTCTGTGTCTCCCTCTCTCTCTGCCCCTCCCCCATTCATGCTGTGTCTCCCTCTGTCTCAAAAATAAATAAAACGTTAAAAAAATTTTTTAAAACTATAACTATTAAAGTTTCAAGAAACTTCACATTTTCAAGGCTGAATTCTTGCCATTAGCCAAGATAGCGATAATGATTCTCCTTCTCGGAACCCAAAGTTATCTCCTTGTGAGTTAAAAAGAGGTTGCTTCGAGAATTTAGGCATTGTTCTCAATCCTAAATTCTAGCCTATTATAAGCCGATTAAGACTGAATGCTACTGGAGACGAATATGGAGCTTCCAACTTAATTATCAATAAGCTGCATTTCTAAAACCTACCCACCTAGGTAGACTCTGCATGATCTGAAACCTGGATATTTAGTCTTGTAAAGGAAACATTAGAGAAAAAAATTTCCTGAAGCCTCAATGGAATAGACATTACCTGATGATGCTAACAACTGACATCTTGGTAACACTCCAAGGTTTTGATCTCAACTTAAAAGACATATATTACTTTCCTCTGACTATTTGATGTCCATTCCATTCAGAGACCTTAAATTTATAATTTTTAGGAATTGTCCAGAAGGCTCTGACTACAGAAATCTTTTACCCAAGATGACAGAACACATTGCTAATTCCAGAAAAAGTAGCTTCCACCCAAGAAAAGATTTATTTTCTAATTTTTTTTATCACTCGTTTGCTTTTCCTTTACTGTACTGTCAAACTTATTTATTATTGTATTTTTGATACCCTCTCTGAACTAAGTAAAAGACTTCTCAATGCAATCTCCCTTATCTTTATTCTATTATTTTGGACTCTGTATGGTGTTTGCCACTTAAGAAAAAAATGAAACTTCCTGATGTGTTTCTCTCAGATCACAGCTAGGCTGTGAATTTAACTGTCTGCTGACAAATTTAATAACTGTTCCCTCAAACCCTTCAAAAGGTAGATTATCTTTTATAGGACCTTTCATAACTTAAATTTTCCTCACAACATTAATCTCAAACTTTATTTAGTCTTGCAAAAATGAAACCTTGATTTCATGTTAGAAAAATGCTTTTGCTAAAATCATTACAAGTATATCAGCAAAACCTAGCCTTTCAAAAATAAGAACTAATATTAGGGGCATTCTTCCTATAGCAGTCAGTTTGTTCTCTTCAGAGATACACTACTTTGCACCTCCTTTAACTCCACTCAAGGAATCTGCCCAATTTGAGGAACAAAAATTTTGCTTGTTCCTATTGTATTAATGTATACTTACACTCTTCGTATACTGTCTCTGTTAGAGTACTACTTACATGAAATATACCTGCTTTCCACGCACTAATGTAATCTGTGCATTCAGAATAATGGTTAAAGATTTCCAGAAAATTAAAAGTATTGGGAAATCATGTTTCCCTGAAAACAATGTCCAGAATATATAAAAAGAAGCAAGCACAGGCTGGCTATTTGGAAAAATTTCGGGTAAGGAAAACGAATTCCCTCTTTATGCTTGGAAAGCATAAAGGAAAACTAACTCCCTCTATACATAGGCTACAATTCCCACAGTTAAAAAAAAAAAAGCACTACTGAAAAACAATGTAAAAAATTAGTAAAACTCACAAATTATACACCTTTGCCTCTTATAAACCGATAAACCAGTTTAAATTTAAGTTCATTAGCTAGAGTTATTGTAGAAAGTCACATAGCCTTAGAATTATTTTTAACTAGTGAAGGAAAAACATACGCTATAGCAATTATTTTTTTGTGTTTATGTACTAGAAAGCAAGTAAAACAGTGCATGACTAAGCTAAGGAAAAAGCTACCTGGCTTTCTAAAATAGACTCAGGTAGATTCTGGGACATATTTTCATTGCCTAGGATTTATATTGTAGGCCCCTGGCTCTGATACTTATTACAAAGGTGAATAAATAATCATTTTGTTTCAGGTAATTGCCCTTTCCTTCTTCCTTCCTTCCTTCCTTCCTTTCTTTCTTTCTTTCTCTCTATTTTTGCAGTTGGCCAATGTATGTCATCCAGAATCTTAAATGTTACAGCATGACCATTGTCCTGTGAGATGACTCAACAACTCATCCTATGTTAGAAGGGAAAGAGGGATGAACTGAAACCTTATTAGCTGTAAGTTGCAGAACACCTAAGCTGGTCAAGTACAAGTAGAATTCCCAGACACACTGAGGAGACTGTGAGGCTGTATACCACAGATTTAAATGACACCAACGCTCAGGACTATGGCGTTTTCTCCAGCAATGCTCGGGTACCATTGGATGCCATGAAATGGAGTGGGGAAAGTCATAGATTCGATGAATTCATAATTGGGGACATTGAGACAGGGTAGGGCTACGTAGTTAAGGGCAAACAACAGAGAAGTCTGATGGGGCATTGATTGAGTCCAGACTAATTACAGAAGGAAGAGAGGCCCAGGGAAGGTGCCTGGACAAAGCAGACAGGACAGGTGAAAGGAATAAAAGTCTATAGCTGATGAAGAGTTAAGGCAGCAGGAATCAAAGTGTAAGAGAGCTTAAGGAATGGAAGACTAAGTAATAAGAATAGTGGTGTTTTGGTAAACAGCCAGCTCTTCAGGAGAAAAGCCCTAATTTGTAGGGTTTTGCTGCTTTCCACGGTACTGGTTTAGATACTGTCACACTTACCTAGCTGGCCCCTTCAGCTGCTGCTGAAGACCCGTGCAAGACTTCAGTTCCCTGAAAGTTCAGATCCTCCTCTCTTTTCTTCTAACTCTGCCTCCCCTTTCAGAGAGCACCTCTTCCCTCTGTTGCAGGTGCTCTGTGTTCAGTGAGCAAAGATCCGTCTCTGTGTCCAGTGCACTCAAACACTGGACTGCACTCAAACAGTGCTCCTGCCTCTCCCAGAAAGAAAATCACTTGTGAAACTCTGCTGCTCTTCCCTTGCCAGTGACCATGCCTTACGGTCCAGTACCAATAAGTGTGTCCCTAGGAAAGATAAATAATTGGATATCCATTCAAGCTGCCTTTAAAAAATAATTCACCTTTAGGGGCACCTGGGTGGCTGAGTCGGTTAAGTGTCTGCTTCAGCTCAGGTCATGATCTTCCAGTCCTTGAGTTTGAGCCCCACGTGGTGCTTTGTGCTGACAGCTCAGAGCCTGGAGCCTGTTTTGGATTCTGTGTCTCCCTCTCTCTCTGCCCCTCCCCCACTCATGCTCTGTCTCTCTCTGTCTCTCAAAAATGAATAAATGTTAAAAAAACTTAAATAAATAAATATATAAATAAAAATTCATATGGTGTGTACTTCTATGCAATAGAAAATATGATATAGGGGCACCTGGGTGGCTCAGTCTGTTGAGCCTTGGACTTCGGCTCAGGTCATGATCTCACGGTTCATGAGTTCAAGTCCCAGGTCGGACTCTGTGCTGACAGCTCAGAGCCTGAAGCCTGCTTTGGATTCTGTGTCTCTCTCTTTCTCTCTCTGCCCCTCCCTTGCTCATGCCCTGTTTCTCTCTCTCTCTCTCAGAAATAAATAAAAATATTTAAAAAAGAAAATATGATATCAAAAAAGTAAAAATAAATAAATAAAAATTCACCTTTATTTACTGGGGACAGGAAAAGTGGATTTTCTATTAACTAGATGCTATATTTACTTCTTTATAGTAAAAATAATTTACCTGGTTTTGTTGAGCCCCATACAACTTCTTAAATTTTATAGGATAACATTAATCATTTGTTCTTTGCACATAGTATTTTGTCATGTAGTATTTGGCTTCAGGATTTTAGCCATCTTGATCTGTGGAGGACTGTTAGCTGGCTACTCTTGGTTTGTAGAGTATAATCAGCTTCCTGCATATTTCTGAAAAATACTCAATAGCAATAGGTCACCCATAGGAGTGTTTTTCTTTAAAAATTATATATATTTTTTTCCACATGAGGGCACTGTCTACTTTGGCTTTGGCAGTTCTCTGAGGACACATTTCCCATTTTGCCCATTGCTGTCATAGCACCCCTTCTAGATCTGCTTAACTCTACTGCATCTGTAAATGTCAGGCTGCAGTTTTACGTGGGAGTTGAGCATGGCAGGTCCTTGCCTTATAGAAAAGGAAAAGTGGGTAGTACTTCTCCAAAAGCTCTTGTCTGTTGTTTGAAAACAGTGTGGTCCTCCAGCCTGAGCCAAGCAATCTGTTTGGTGGCCTGGCCTGACATAGATGGTCAACAATGCCACCCATAGACCCTGGCAGAACTTGGGTGACTGGCAATATCTATGGGTCAGCTTCAAGGCTTGCTGGGTGAGGTATTAGATAAGGTTTCTGAGGCCCTGAGGATTTCTGAATAGATACATTCACTGCAAATAGTGGAGTACATTTGGTACCATGTCTACAACTTACTGGCTATTGTCCCGGGACTGCTGGCCCATCTATTCTCCTAATTACTACAAATCCCACTGGCAAGCACACACTCCTGTGGGCAGACAAATTCCTCCAAGGGTGCTGGGTCTATGGGTGGACGTTCATTCAAATACAAGACTGAACGCTCCGGAACTTTGTACCACATCCTAGGTTCTGGCTACAGGAACTGATGCTTCATGGAATTCTGGGTGATTTGTTCTTGCGTTTGCATTTAAATAATGATGGACCCAGTGTTTTGACCCAAGGCCCAGGAAGCTGGGCACATCTAAGGCCAGTTATCTCATGAGGAGACAGCTGCCACTGACACTAGGCTGCATGAAGTCCGCCCCAAGAGGGCACAGCATGCCAGAACAAGACACGCAGACGACCTAAGGTCGGGGCAGCTGAGGGAGACTGGGGTATTCACAGTGCTCCAGAGATGTATTATCTGAATCTCTTATCATCCTGTAACTGTCAGCCTGAACAGCCAAGGCATGTTCTATCCTGGAATCTAGGGTGCTATGGGTTCGAGCAGACACTTGCACCCTCAGCAACCCTGTCACCTGAGCTTTTGCAGCTTGGCAAGAGCAGCAGGCAGATAACTACACACAAGAGTGCTGCTCTGAGAACCAGTTGCTCACAGCTGCTGGACTGGCTGGGGCCAAATAGGTAGGGGAGCTAGTCTCGAATGTGGGAGACTGTGTATCCCTTCTGGATACCTTACGCAGGCACTTTGACTATGCCATGATACCATCTGGCTAGCTGAATCACAAAAGATGATCCAAATGGGCTTTTGTTGGATCAAAGGCACAACATCATCACTTCTGATATTTTTGACAGGGCCATGAAAAGACCCCTGTACCTAAAAGAGCTGCTGTGTCCCCTTGAGATGGTCTTGCTTTACAGGACATTCCTTTTCATGTTTCCATTCATGTCATGCTTTGGGAGTGATGGACGTTTTCTCTAAGATGCCATACCAGGCATGATCCTGCACGCATCTCGTCCCACTGGCG
Organism: Panthera uncia; assembly: GCF_023721935.1. Taxonomy (NCBI): domain Eukaryota; kingdom Metazoa; phylum Chordata; class Mammalia; order Carnivora; family Felidae; genus Panthera; species Panthera uncia. The sequence goes on from NW_026057578.1 coordinate 89,412,183, forward strand.
TCTTGATATCATCCTGCTGTCTGCCTTCTCAGGCTGCTAATACCCTTGGGATTGGACACAACTCTTAGTTTGTAGCCTGATTTGAAGGGTGTTATATCAGACTCAATTCCTGAAGACACATGGTCAAACAGGACAAATAATTTGAGTGCTTAGCCAATCCATGTTGGCTATCAAAATATTTATTGAGTGAGCGTTTATTGTTTGCTGAGAAGTGCTACCTGTAAATTGAGTATTAGTTAGTAAGACAAAGAGGTAGAGAAGGCAGCCTTCAGGCAGAAGGGAAAACAAGAGCCTTTGGATGGGAGAGGCATGGTGAGTTCAAGGAGCAAGGTGATGCTCATTGTGTTGGAGTGGGGAAGAGCTAGGGAGTGGGGCTACATAGTGCTGGAAAGGCAGGCCAGTGAGAGACATCCATAATTTTACTGACCCTGCTAAGCATTTGGGACTTTATTCTAAATGCAGCACGACTCCAAGATAACTTGCATTTTTATTTCTCCTTCTGGCAATGCTTTCTAACTATAATGGGATTTATATCTGTGATGAGAAGGAAAACTACTATTTTAAGCAAAATTGACTGTAGCAACTTTTATATTATCGGGCAGTGGTATAATCTCAGGGAAGCTGGTTTTGTTTTTTTGTGTTTTTTTGGATTTGTTGTAAGAAAACACCATAATAAACATACCTCAACATAATAAAGCTCATCGATGAAAATCCCACAGGTAACCCCATACTCCATGGTGAAAAACTGAGAGCTTTAACTCTAAGATCAGGAAGAAGACAAAGATATCTATCTTTACACTTTTATTCAAAGCGTCCATCCACTTTACACTGGAAGTCTAAGTCTCAGAAATCAGACAAGAAAAAGAAACAAGAGACATCCATATTTGTCAAGAAGAAAAACTGTCACTGTTTACAGATGACATGACACTATACATAGAAAACCCTGAAGACTCTATCAAACAATTACTTGTAGTGATAAATGAATTCAGTAAAGTTGAAGGATACAAAATTAATATGCAGAAATTGATAGTGTTTCTATATACTAATGACAAAGTAGCAGAAAGAGAAATTAAGAAAGCAATTCCATTTATAATTGTACCAAAAAGAATAAAATACTTAGGAATAAACTTAACTAAGGAAGTGAAAGACCTATACTCTGCAAACATAAAACACTGACAAAAGAAATTAAAGATTACACAAATGGGGGTGCCTGGGTGGCTCAGTCATTTAGACACCTGACTTTGGCTCAGGTCATGATTTCATGGTTTGTGGGTTCGGGCCCTGCGTCGGTCTCTGTGCAGACATCTCAGAGCCTGGAGCCTGCTTAGGACTCTGTGTCTCCCTCTCTCTCTGCCCTTCCCCTGCTCGTGCTCTGCTTCTCTCTCTCTCTCTCTCTCTCTCTCTCTCTCTCAGATAAACATTAAAAAAAATTTAAAAAAAGGATGACACAAACAAATGGAAAAATATTCCATGCTCATGGATTGGAAGAATTGATATTGTTAAAATGTCCACACTCCCCCAAACAATCTACAGATTCAATGAAATCCCTATCAAAATACCAACCGTATTTTTCACAGAACTAGAACAAATAATACTAAAATTTGCACAGAACCAAAAAAGATAGCCAAAGCAACCTTGAGGAAAAAAAACAAAGCTAGAGGTATTACAATCCCAGATTTCAAGATATACTACAAAGCTGTAATAATTAAGACATTATGACACTGGCACAAAAATAGACACATAGGTGAACAGAACAGAATAGAGAGCCCAGAAATAAACCCACACTTATACGGTCAAATTATCTATGACAAAGGAGGCAAGAATACACAGTGGGGAAATGACAATCTCTTTAATAAATGGTGTTGGGAAAACTGGACAGCTACATGCAAAACAATGAAACTGGACCGCTTTCTTAAACCATCCACAAAAATAAACTCAAATGGATTAAAGACCTAAATGTGAGACCTGAAACCATAAAAATTCTAGAAGAGAGCAAAGGCAGTAATTTGCCTGACATTGGCCAAAGCAACATTTTTTCTAGATAGGACTCCTAAGGCAAGAAAAACAAAAGTAAAAATAAACTATTGGTACTATATCTAAATTAAAAGCTTTTCCACAGTGAAGGAAACTATCAAGAAAACAAAAAGACAACTTTGTGAATGGGAGAAGATTTTACAAATAATATATCTAATAAAAGGTTAGTATCCAAAAAATATAAAGAAGTTACACAACTATCAAAAAATAATTGGTTAAAAACTGGGCAGAGGGCTCAAATAGACATTTTTTTCCAAAGAAGACATAGCTAGCCAACAGTCAAATGAAAAGATGCTCAACATCATTAATCATTAGGGAAATGCAAATAAAAATCACAAATAAAATCACCTTATACCTGTTAGAATGGCTAAAATAAAAAAGACAAGAAATAACAAGAGCCTTTTGATGAGGATGTAGAAAAAAAGGAAGTCTCTTGCACTGTTAATGAGAATGTAAATTGGTACAACCACTGTGGCAATAGCATGGATATTCCTCAAAAAATTAAAAATATAAATACTATATGATCTAATAATTCTACTACCGGGCATATACCCAATGAAAATGAAAACACTAATTTGAAAAGATACAGTCACCCCTATATTTATTTCAGCATTGTTTAAAATAACCAATATGTGGAAGCAACCCAAATGTCCACTGATAGATGAATGGACACACACACACACACACACGCACACACACACACACACACACACACACTCTCAGTCCCTGGAATATTACACAGTCATAAAAAAGGATGAGATCGTGCCATTTGGGACAACATGAAAGGATTTGCAGGGTATAATGATAAGTGAAATAAGTCAGACCAAGAAAAACAAATGCCATATGATTTCACTCACATGTGGAATCAGCTCCCCACTGCCCCGTGACAAATGAATAAATAAAAAGTAGAATCAGACCTATAAATTCAAAGAACAAACTGATGGTTGGCAGAGGGGAGGAAGTTGGAGAGATGGGCAAAATGGGTGAACAGGAGTGGAAGATACAGGCTTCCAGTTAAAGAATGAACAAGTCACAGGAACGAAAGGCACAGCATGAGGAATATAGTTAATGATATTGCAATAGTGTTGCATGATGATAGATGGTCGCTATACTTGTGGTTAGAGTAGCATAACATATAGAGAAGTTGAATCACTATGCAGTACACCTGACACTAATGTAACACTGTATGTCAAATGCACTAAAAGAAATTATTAAAAGAGACCATCGTAATATAGCTTGATGTGTTTTGGGGTTGAGGGATTGGAGCCTCCTCTGACCTAGTCTGGAGGGGGTAAAGGTAGGATAAAAAAAGAAAATTAAATTGTTTTGCATAATAGATAAGAAAGTTTTCTCACGGGTGTTTATTTAGAAGTGTAATTAGCTGGGTTATGCAGTCTCACATTCTCTACTTTACTAGGTATTATTAAATTGCCTTCCATAGTGCTTGTTCAAATTCATACTTGCGTCTGCAGTTACAGAAGAGTTCCTGTTGCTCCGTATTCTCACTGATCTCTGGAATCGTCAAACTAAACTTTACCAATCTCATGAGTGTGCATGTTTTCCCATTATTGTTTTAATTTGCATTGACCTGGTCACTGCTGAGGTTGAACATTTCCTCATATGCTTAATGGCCATTTGTTTTTCATTTTTTGGTGTGAACATTTTTCTTTTCATAATCTTTGTCCATTTTTCTTTTGGATTTTTCATCTTTTGTTCACTAATATTTAAGTATACCTTATGCATTCCAGATCTATGCCTTTGTTAGTTTTATCATTATAAATATATTCTCCCAGCCTGGACTGGACATGGTTTTTAAACATTCTTTCTGTGAAACAGAAACAGAATTTTTAAAATTTAGGGTAGTAAAATTTATCAATATTTACCTAAATAAGTTGCGTTTTGGGGGATGTTGTTTAAGAAATCTTGTTTAAGATACCCGAGTACAAAGTTGTATTTTCTTTTAAAATTTCAGTTCTTTTTTTTTTAAAGTTTACTTACTTTGAGAGAGAGAGAGAGAGAGAGAGAGAGAGGCAGGGAGAAGGGAGAGAGAGAGAATCACAAGCAGGCTCCACACTGTCAGCGGGGATCCCCATCTCCCAAACCATGAGATCATGACCTAAGCCAAAATCCAGAGTCAGGCACTTAACCAACTGAGCCACCCAGGTGCCCCTAAAGTTTCCTTTCTTATGTTTAGGTCTTTAAATCACTTAGCACATATTTTTGTATAGGAAGGAAAGTAGGAATGTAATTCAGTTTTCTTTTTCTTTTCTTTTCTTTTCTTTTCTCTTTTCTTTTCTTTCCCTTCCCTTCCCTTCCCTTCCCTTCCCTTCCCTTCCCTTCCCTTCCTTTCTCTTTTAATTGTGGATAAACTGTCCTAATGGACTGAACAGGACATTCTGCTTTTCAATGTTATTTCTGTCACATACCATGTTCTCTATATTGTTCCTTTGGACTATTTGTCTGGTCCTATACCAGTACAATGCAATCTTATTACCATGAGTTTAAAATGAGTTTAATATCTGGTGGGGCAAATTGTACTCTGTTGTTTGTTTCCAAATCATCTTGAATATTCTTGGCCTTAATTTTTTCATATGAATCATATGTATATATATATATATATATATATATATATATATATATTTAATTTTTTTTTAACGTTTATTTATTTTTGGGACAGAGAGAGACAGAGCATGAATGGGGGAGGGGCAGAGAGAGAGGGAGACACAGAATCGGAAGCAGGCTCCAGGCTCCGAGCCATTAGCCCAGAGCCTGACGCGGGGCTCGAACTCACGGACCGCGAGATCGTGACCTGAGCTGAAGTCGGACGCTTAACCGACGGAGCCACCCAGGCGCCCCGAATCATATGTATATATTTAAAGAATTTATTTACTATGTTTTAAGTGAGATTGGGCTACGTATTTTTTCTTATACTGTTCCTGTCTGGTTTTGGTGTCAGGGTTTTCTATGCCTCATTAAATATCAGACAGGAGCACCTGGGTGGCTCAGTCAGTTAAGCATCTGGCTTCAGCTCAGGTTATGATCTTGCAGTTCGTGAGTTCAAGCCCTGCGTCAGGTCGGTGCTGCCAGCTCAGAGCCTGGAGCCTGCTTTGGATTCTGTGTCTCCCTTTCTCTCTGCTCCTCCTCTGCTTGTGCTCTGTCTGTCTGTCTGTCTCTCTCAAAATTAAACAAACATTAAAAAAATTAAAAAATAGGGACGCCTGGGTGGCTCAGTCGGTTGGGCGTCCGACTTCGGCTCAGGTCACGATCTCGCGGTCCCTGAGTTCGAGCCCCGCGTCGGGCTCTGGGCTGATGGCTCAGAGCCTGGAGCCTGCTTCCGATTCTGTCTCCCTCTCTCTCTGCCCCTCCCCCGTTCATGCTCTGTCTCTCTCTGTCTCAAAAATAAATAAAACGTTAAAAAAATTAAAAAAAAATTAAAAAATAAGTTGGACAGCTCTTCCTCTTCTATTATATGAAATGGTGTATCTAATATAGGAATTACACCTATGCCATATATTATAGTAATCAGTGGCTATATGTGGCTCGTGAGCACTTGAAATGTGGCTACTAGGAACTGAATATAAAATACTCAGTGGATTTCAAAGGCTTAGTGTGGAAAAAAAGTATGTAAATTGTCTCACTAATACTTTTTTTTTTTTTATGTGTGAAAGAGAGAGTGCACAAACTGGGGAGAAGGCAGAGGGAGAGAGAGAATTTCAAGCAGGCTCCGTGCTCAGCACGGAGGCCGATGCATTGTTTGATCCCACAACCTGGGGATCATGACCTGAGTCCAAGTCAAGAGTCAGATGCTCAACTGACGAGCCACCCAGGCACTCCTCTCACTAATGCTTTGAAAATAAACTTTCTACAATCATTATCAAAATGAAATATTTTCATTATTGTAAATAAAAATATAATTAAAATGAATGTCACCTTTATAGTGTGGCCACCAGAAAAAATAAAACCACACAGGGGTTCACATAATATTTCTATGGAAAAACACTAGATTAGATGTTCCTTTAAGGTTTAGTAAAACTCATTTACGAAACTATCTAGGCCTGTTGTCACTTGTTGGGAGAGAGAGGATATTTTTGATGGTTTGTTTGTTTATTCATTTATTTAGTTTCAAGTTTTTATTTAAATTCCATTTAGTTAGCATATAGTGTAATATTAGTTTCAGGAGTGGAATTTAGTAATCCATCACTTGCATATAATACCCAGTGCTCATCCTAACAAGTGCCCTCGTTAATGCCCATCACCCATTTAGCCCATCCCATTTATTTATTTATTTATTTATTTATTTATATGATTTACTATCAACTTGGCTAATCTACTGTGTATACAGTGTGCTCTTGGTTTTGGGGGGTAGCTTCCTGTGATTCATCACTTACATACAACACCCAGTGCTCATCCCAACAAGTGCCCTCCTCAATGCCCATCACCCATTTTCCCCTCTCCTCTCCCCCTTACCCCCAATCAACCCTCAGTTTGTTCTCTGTATTTAAGAGTCTCTTACAGTTTTCCTCCCTCCTTCTCTGTTTGTAACTATTTTTTTCCCCTTCCCTTCCCCCATGGTCTTCTGTTAAGTTTCTCAAGTTCCACATATGAGTGAAAACATTTGATATCTGTCTTTCTCTCACTGACTTATTTCACTTAGCATGATAACCTCCAGTTCCATCCATATTGCTGCAAATGGCAGGATTTCATTCTTTCTCATTGCCAAGTAGCATTCCATTGTATATATATATACCATATCTTTTTTATCCATTCGTCAGTTGATGGACATTTAGGTTCCTTCCATAATTTGGCTACTGTTGAAAGCACTGTTATAAACATTGGGGTACAAGTGCCCCCATGTATCAGGACTCCTGTATCCTTTGGGTAAATTCCTAGTAGTGTTATTGCTGTGTCATAGGGTATTTCTATTTTTAATTTTTTGAGGAACCTCCTCATGTTTTCCAGAGTGCCTCACCAGTTTGCATTCCCACCATCAGTGCAAGAGGGTTCCCATCTCTCCACATCCTGGCCAGCATCTGCTGTTTCCTGGTTTGTTAATTTTAGCCACTCTGATTGGTGTGAGGTAGTATCTCAATGTGGTTTTGATTTGTATTTCCATCATTGAGCATCTTTTTGTGTGTCTGTTGGCCATCTGGATGTCTTCTTTGGAAAAGTGTCTATTCATGTCTTCTGCCCATTTCTTCAGTGGATTATTTGCTTTTCCAGTGTTGAGTTTGGTAAGTTCTTTATAGATTTTGGATACTAACCCTTTATCTGATATGTCTTTTGCAAGTATCTTTCTTCATTCCATCGGTTGCCTTTTAGTTTTGTTGATTGTTTCCTTTGCTGTGCAGAAGCTTTTTATCTTGATGAGGTCCCAGTTCATTTTTGCTTTTATTTCCCTTGCCTTTGGAGACGTGTTGAGTAAGAAATTGCTGTGGCTGAAGTCAAAGAGGTTGTTGGCTGTTTTCTCCTCTAGGGTTTTGATGGCTTCCTGTCTCACATTTAGATCTTTCATATATTTTGAATTTATTTTTGTGTATGGTGTAAGAAAGTGGTCCAGTTTCATTCTTCTGCATGTTGCTGTCCAGCTCTCCCAGCACCATTTGTTAAAGAGACTGTCTTTTTTCCATTGGATACCCTTTCCTGCTTTGTCAGAGATTAGTTGGCCATACATTTGTGGGTCCAATTCTGGAGTCTCTATTCTATTCCATTGGTCTATGTGTCTGTTTTTGTGCCAATACCATGCTGTCTTGATGATTACAGCTTTGTAGTAGAGGCTAAAGTCTGGGATTGTGATGCCTCCCGCTTTGGTTTTCTTTTTCAACATAAGTTTGGCTATTTTGGGTCTTTTGTGGTTCCATACAAATTTTAGGATTGTTTGTTCTAGCTTTGAGAAGAATGCCTATGCAATTTCGATTGGGATTGTATTGAATGTGTAGATTGCTTTGGGTTAGCCCATCCCATTTATTTAATAGTTATTGGTTCACTTTGGTTTTTATTTCATGTTGAGTCAATTTTGCTAATTTATATTTCTCTAGGAAATTTTCCATTTTACTCAAGCTTATGAGTAAACTTGGGGTGACAAGGTATTTTTTAATACTATTCTATTATATAAAAATCTCAATTCTATGTGTATTTTTTTGTTCCTAATACTTCTTACTTTTTTTTCTTGGTCATTTTTGCCAGAGATTTTAAATCTTATTCATATTTTCAAATAAACTGCTTTTTGTTTTGTTGATAGTCTCTATTGCTTTTTTTTCTAATTAATGAATTAATTCTGAGTCTTCCTTAGTTTTTATTTTCTGTCAACTTTTTTGATTTTTGAGATGTATAGTTAACTCATTTAATTTTTATCTCTTTGGTTTTTTATATATGCATTTAAAGACATAACTGTAACACTAAACATTGCTTTAGTTATATCCAATAGTTGTTTTTTTTTAACATGTATTTATTTTTGAGAGACAGAGAGAGAGAGGAGGGAGAGAGAGAGAGAGGGAGAGACAGAATCTGAAGCAGGCTCCAGGCTCTAAGCTGTCAGCACAGAGCCCCGATGCAGGGCTTGAATTCATGAACCATGAGATCATGACCTGAGCCAAAGTCTGATGCTTAACTGAGTGAGCCACCCAGGCGCCCCTAGTTGTTTTTTTTCTTTTAAAGGAATCTCTACACCCAACGTGGGGTTTGAACTTACAACACTGAGATCAAGAGTCTCATGCTCCATCGACTGAGCCAGTCGGGTGCCTTGTCAACATTCACTTGTTTCAATACATAGAACTTTCATCATTATCCTTTTATTTATTTAGGAATTTCTATTATTATTTTGTTTTAACCTATGAGTTAAGAAACCATTTTATCTAGGTTTTCAAACATATAGATATCTTTGAAAAAATGTTCTTTTTACTATTGATATGTAATTCAACTTCATTGTGGTCATAGAAAGAGGTCTGTATGATACGGATTTTTAAATTTTACTTTATTTTTAAAAATGTTTATTTATTCTGAGAGAGAGAGAGAGAGAGTGTGTGTGTGTGTGTGTGTATAAGTGCTCACATGAGTGGGGGGAGGGCAGAAAGAGGGAGAGAGAGAATCCCAAGCAGGCTCAGTGCTGTCAGTACAGAGCTTGACATGGGGCTTGATCTCATGAACCATGAGATCATGACCTGAGCCAAAACCAAGAGTCAGATGCTTAACCAAGACACCAAGGCACCCCAAATTTTACTTTATTTGTTGAGACTTTTTAGTTTATAAGTTTTTTGCTCAAATAATCCATATACTATTTTTTTCCTTTGCTTAATATACTAACTTCTGACTGTGGTAACATGATTGTTTTGTTTTTAAAAACATTTCTTCATCTAATCCTGTCAAGTTTTGCTTTATCTACTGTAAAACTTTGCTGCTACTACACGCAAGTTCAAAAGTATTACTCTTTTGTAATTATGTAATGCCTCTCTTTATCCCTTTTAAATAATTCAATTCCATTTTATCTGGTATGAATATTGTTACACCAGCTTTCTTCTGGTTAGTATTTGTCAGTGTGCCTGCCAGCTTCCCTGGTTTTTTATTCCTCGTTTTCTCTTATTTCTTCTTCTTCTTCTTCTTCTTCTTCTTCTTCTTCTTCTTTAAACACAATTAGAGTCAAATATCCTGTGAGGCTTGTTGTAAAAAAACTAGCACACCCTATTTCTCTCCTCCTAGATGAAATACCTTTAAGTTCTTTTAGATGAGTCTCTTAGTATTTATCTCTCCCTCCGTAGTATGCTAATATTGCTCCTTCTCCACTTTTTTTTTTTTTTGTAAATATATCTGTTGGCTTCTCACTATGGAGCAATAACAGCAAACATATATAGAAGACTTGCTTTGTGGCAGACACTACTCTTACATGTTTTACATACATGACTCATATAACCCTCTATAGCCCTATGAGGGGATCTGGGGAACTGCTTCTTAAACACTTTCAGCTAGTGTTCTATTTGCAGTATAATTTTCATTATTTCTCCCCATTCCAGAGATCCCTGGTGCTACCAAATCCTAAGCATTTGTGTCTGCAGTGTAAATCACGTTGCTTTCTTGTTTTTTTCACTACCAGCTAAGTCAGTTACCAAGAACCCACTTGCTTTACAGCTTCCAAAATTTTATGGCTAACATCTCTTTTGTCTTCGTCTTTGTTTTTGTAGGTGTAGGCCTTAAAAGCATTTACTGCTATTTTTAGTGGAATTTCAGACTGGATCACAAATAAATTCATGTGTTTCATCTGTCATTTTTTTTTTTACCTGCAAGTCTGGTATAGCTTTTTATCCCTTCATTCTCAACCTTCCCATATTGTTTTCATTTAGGTGCATGTCTTAGATATAAAATTAGAATCAAAAAAATATTTCTGTCAGTTAAGAGAGGCATTTAATCTGTTTATATGTATCGTGAATTATTTCTACCATTTTATTTTATGTTTTCTCTTTATTATCCTTTTCCTTTGCTTTATTTCCCTCCATATACTGGAAGGTGAAGGTTTCCATATTTTCTCCCTATTTTTTTCCCAAGGAGGTTTGGAAACTATAGACTGTATTTTTTAGACTTTTGTTGGTTTTCCTTACATATTTAATATAAAGTTGTTCGATATCTCTAATCAACTCCTAAACAGGACAAGGGCCATATCAATCATCTGTTTATCATTGAACCCTCCTTTTTTGTCTAGAGTTTTAGTGGGCATATTGGGTTTTTTAAAAATTTTTAAATGTTTTTATTTATTTATTAAAAATTTTTTTTAACATTTATTCATTTTTGAAAGGCAAAAAGAGAGAGCGCGAATGGGGGAGGGGCAGAGAGAGAGGGAGACACAGAACCTGAAGTAGGCTCCAGGCTCTGAGCTGTCAGCACAGAGCCCAACGTGGGGCTCGAATTCACAAAATACGAGATGATGACCTGAACAGAAGTCGAAGCTTAACCGACTGAGCTACCCAGGCGCCCCGAGTGGGCATATTTTTAAACATACAAAATTAGTTCCTATTCAAAACATTTTTACAGTTGATAGCTAATTACATTTATCAGCACATTTAAGCACTTGCTGCACCGCCATTATTTTTTTGTGTTCCCTGAAATCTCTCTGGTTTTGCCCTTCTCCTAATAAAGGATTTTTTAGTAGTTCCTTCAGTGAGGGTTTGTTCTTGACAAACTCCCATAATGTTTGCTTATCTGAAAACGTCTTTATTTCCTTCCATCTTGGAATTATAGTATAGATATATTTTGTCTTCCTACCTTCCTTTTTTTTTTTCTTTTCCATTCTTTTAACAAATAACAGTGGTGTGCTGAAGCCAACTTATGTTGGCTCATGAGAACCAATTGTCCCTATTGTTCCTTAACCATATTTAGTGTCACATAGCTTGAAATTGGATGGTGGGAGTATATTCCCCATTGAAATTGGCAAATGCTACAAATCAGAGTTTTGTTTTTGTTTTTTGTTTCTGAGTGCTGGTCACTAAACATTTATCAGCACAGTACTATATATGGAGCACCTATAGTATGCCAGGCCCTGTTTTAGTTGTATGATCCATCAGGGATCAAAATAGATAAACATCCTGACCTTGGGGAACTTAACACTCTAGTGGACAGAGATAGCAAGAATTGATTAAATAAATTGATACATAAATAGTATTTCTAATGATCATAACTGCTGTGGTGAAAATATAAAGTGGGGGAGGGGATAAGGAGTGTTGGATAAGTGGGTGGATTTGCAAGGGAAGATTCAATCACTCTTGCAAAGCTCAGAGGAGGTAAGGGAGTGAGGACTGCAGATATCTGATGGAAGAGTGGTCTGAGTAGAGAAAACAACTGCAAAGCCCTGATGCGGGAAGGCGTGACATCTGCTGTGTTCAAAGAACATCAAGTTGTCTATTGAGCTTCTGAGTGAGATGAAGGCTGGGAGGTGGTGGAACAAGAACACTTTGAGATGAAGTCTAAGTAGAACAAAAAATCAGATTAGATAAGGTAATGTCATTCAGTATGAGGGCTTTGCTTTTCATTCTGAATGATAATGGGAAGCCATTGAGGGGTTTTGGTCAAAGAAGTAACATGATCATAGATTGAAATAACCACTTTGGGGCACCTGTGTGGCTCAGTCAGTTGAGTGTCCGACTTCGGCTCAGGTCATGGTCTTGCAGTTCATGGGTTCCGGCCCCGCGTCAGGCTCGGTGCTAACAAACAGCTCAGAGCCTGGAGCCTCTTTGGATTCTGTGTCTCCTTCTCTCTCTCTCCTTCTCCCCTGCTCATGCTCTGTCTCTCTCTGTCTCTCAAAAATAAATAAATGTTAAAAAAAATTAAAAAAAAAAAAAGAAAGAACCACTCTACAAACTGAGGGTTGATGGGGAGTGGGTGGGGAATGGGCTAGATGGGTGATGGGCATTGAGGAGAGCACTTGTTGTGATGAGCACTGGCTGTTGTATGTAAGTGTTGGTGAATCACTGAATTCTACTCCTGAAACCAATATTGCACTGTATGTTAACCAACTAGAATTTAAATACAAATTTGAAAAGAAAAAAAAAAGAAAAGAACCACTCTAGTAACTGTGTTGAAAACACACTCTAAACCTTAGTGATGTTTCTTAACCAATGGTATGTGGTAAAAGTGCTTTTCTAGGACTTTCAAGGCTGAGTGATAAGAACCCTTGCACTTCTGCCTGGGTCTCTTAAATATTTACTTTGGGCATCAGGCACCATGTAAGAAAGATCTATTACTCTGAGACTACCATGCTGTGAGGAAGTTAGAACACTTCAAGGTGATAGAGATGCCTAACTGGCCTTCAACTGTAGAGTTATCCTAACCTAGGCACCAAATTGGTAAATAAATAAACTTTATGTGCCTCCTCCTTCAGACTGCCCAGCTGAGTCTGTCAACCCCAGAACAGTGAGAGATAATAGTAAATTGCTATTTTAAGCCATTAAGTAGTAGAGAAGTTTGTTGTGCAACAGTAGATAACTGAAACAGAATTCTTAGATAGATGGCATAAGGCTATGAGGCCAGAGGAGCTCATAAGGAAGAAGAGATAAAGGAAGGAAGAGATCCAAAGATTGAACCCTGGACTGTTCCACCATTTACATGTTGGACAGATCATGAAGAACATACATACCTACATAACTACATGTATAAATGCAAGACAGACAGTATCTCTCAATGCTTTTAAGATTTTATTCTGTTGTCTTCTGAAATGTCTTTCTGGAAGAGATAAATCTGCTGTCAATCTCAGTATTTTTTATTCTATTATTATTATTTAAAAAAATTAAAAAAAATTTTTATGTTTATTCATTTTTGAAAGACAGAGAGAGAGCACAAGCAGGAGTGGGGCAGAGAGAGAGCGGGAGACACAGAATCTGAAGTGGGCTTCGGGTTCTGAGCTGTCAGCACAGAGCCGGATACGGGGCTGGAACTCAGGAACCACGAGATCATGACCTGAGCTGAAGTCAGATGCTCAACCGACTGAGACACCCAGGCGCCCCTTAAAAAGATTTTTTTTTTTAACATTTATTCATTTCTGAGAGACAGAGAGAGACACAGTGTGAATGCAGGAGGGGCTGAGAGAGAGGGAGACACAGAATCCAAAGCAGGCTCCAGGCTTTGAGCTATTAGCATAGAGCCTGATGTAGAGCTCGAACCCCCAGTGAGATCATGGTCTGAGCCGAAGTCAGACGCTCAACTGAGCCACTCAGGCACCCCAATCTCAGTGTTTTTTTAAATAATATCTTTTCTTTCTGGTAGCTTTTAAGATTTTTTTCTTTTTTTTTAATGTTCTATAATTCCTCTCTCTAGTTAAGTCTGGGTTTATTTTTATGTATCTTACTCAGTAGTTGGAGTATGTGTTTAATGTGAGGACGTATGCTTTTGATGCTGGAAAAATTTCAGCCACTAATTTCTCAAAAATTGCTCTTCCAATCTTCCCTCTAGTCTGTGGGATTCCTATGAGACATACGTTGACAGCTCTCAATTTTTCCTCAATGTCTCTTACTGCTCTCTCTCTCTATGCATGCATGTGTGTGTGTATGTATGTGCATATATGCACATGTATAAATGTGTGTATGTATAATTTTTTCCTGTCCTCACTGTTGTACTTGTGGTGAATCTCAGGCTATTTTCTGCTTAATCAATTCTCTCTTCAGCTATATCCTTTCTACAGTTTGTCTCATTCATTGATTTAAAGTTTTTTGATATTTTCATATTTTAATTTTTCCAAGTATCTTTTCTATATCCACCTATACTTTAAAAAACTTCTGCTTGCTTTTATTCTATAGTTTCCTTTTCTTTTTTAAGGCTGTATATCCTTTATTTATGTAATTGAAAGGCCTAAAATGTTTATTTAAGACTCATTCAGACTGTTCTATAAAATTAATCTCACTTGGAATGAATTCAAGCTCATATTCAGTTTGTTAAATGTCTTTCTTAGCATTAGATATCATCTTGTATTTGGAATTCTGTTTTATCTGTGTCTTTGGCCTCCCCATGGCTCTTATTATCTGCAGTCCAGCCAGAGCTGATGGTTTTCTTTAGCCTGCTTTCGTGAAGTGAGGATCCTTTACTGAACCCTGTCTTAGGCAGTGGGTGTGCTCTGATTCACTGCCTGGTTTAGTGAATCATTTTTATTCCCCATTACTTCCTAGGAAGTGAATTTCTTTCTTTTTTTTAAATGTTTATTTTTTTATTATTGAGAGACAGAGAGACAGAGCATGAGCAGGGGAGGGGCAGAGAGAAGGGGAGACACAGAATCCGAAGCAGGCTCCAGGCTCGGAGCTGTCAGCACAGAGCCCCATGTGGGGCTTGAACTCACAAACTGTGCGATCATGACCTGAGCCAAAGTCGGACGTTTAACCCACTGAGCCACCCAGGCGCCCTGGAACTGACTTTCTAATAGCTCCTGTTCTGCTTCTTGATCCAGAGCTCAGCTCCCATTTTGCATTTCTTTTCCATGTATGGCCTATGAAGGTATTTACCTTTTGTTTTTGAACACTTTTTGCTTGTTTTGTCATTTTCATTTTTTAAATTATTACTGCTATGTATTTGCAGCAGAAAGAGTGTTTCAAAGTGTGAATTTACTGCTCTCCCTTCCCTGAGCTCTTGCTTTGTATCTTTTTGTTAGAGGTTTAGTGAAGTTTATTGTTCGAATCCTGCTAATTGCCCCTATTCCTTATTTAGGTTTTTGTAGATGAAGTAGAGTCCCAAACTGAGTCAAGGAGTTCAAAGCATTCTAAAGTATAGGCCTGTTTTTTTTTTTTTTAACTAATTAATTTATTTTGAGAGAGAGAGTGTGAGTGCGCTAGTGGGGGAGGGGCAGAGAGGGAGGAAGAAAGGAGATCCAAGCAGGCTGCAGGCTGTCAGTGCAGAGCCTGATGCAGGGCTCAATTTCATGAACTGTGAGATCATAACCTGAGTTGAAAGCAAGAGTCAGACGCTTAACCAACTGAGCCTTGCACGCGCCCCTGAAGTATAAGCCTGTTGAGTAAAGTGGATTGAAGAACTGGTGGCACCTCTCTTTCCAATCCTAGACCTTGGGATCTGCTAATTCTGACTTCCTACTGCCCACCCCCACCCATCTCACTTATAGGTCGTGAGGCTTAAAAATGCAGTCACACCGGCGCGCCTGGGTGACTCAGTCAGTTAAGCATCAGACTCTTGGTTTTGGCTTAAATCATGATCTCATGGTTTGTGAGTTCGAGCCCCACATTGGGCTCTGTGTTGACAGTGTGAGCCTGCTTGGGATTCTCTCTCCCTCTCTCTCTGCTCCTGCCCCTCTGCTCTCTCTGTCTCTCTCTCAAAATAAATAAACTTAAAAAAAAAACCCAAAACAAAAAACGTAGTCACTCCTTCCTGCGGTGGTGGTTGTGGTGGGGTCCCAGCCTGGTGATCTTATTTCAGGAGCTAAGTGAGAAGATGTCAAGGGATGGCATGTACTTCACAGTAACCAAACCTCCAAACCTATACCAGAGGCTCACTTTCTCTAATTCTCCAACCATATTAGCACTCTTCCTTCCTATGGGAGGGCCAAGTTCAGGGTCTATGCAGGGTCTGGAAGTGTTTGTACCTGGCCTATCCATGCACTGTAAAGACATGGGGAGCTGAAAATAGAGTATTCTCTTAACACTTCTAATCCAATAATTCTATTTCTGGAAATCAATCCTAAGGAAATAATCAGAGATGTGGTCAAGATTTATGCATAAATGTTTGCCTTAACTTTTACCTTTAATAGTAAAAACATTAAGGAGAAAACCCCTAATGTCCAAAACTTACAGTTCATTTATATGATAGAACATCATATAACTTTTATTCTCAGGATAGTTAGTGACATGGCACATGGTCACAGTATAATACTAAATGGAAAAAAGCATAGTTAAATGTTACATACAATATGTGCTATAATTTAAAATTTTTAAAGCAGATTAAGAAATGTTGAAAACATTCTTAGAAAAAAAGAACTGGGAGAAAATATTCAATGTATTAATAAGTTTCTCTTCTATATTTTCAAAAATTTCTTATATAAATACATATTACTTTTACAATCATAAAAATACATTGTTAAATTAAAAGACATCTGTCCCTTAACAGATGATACATTTTGATATATAAAGTAGCAGAGTCAAAAATTGGAGGTTAAGCTAATACCCAAACACCTGCTGTTATGAAATTTCATTGTATGTAACTGTGTATAACTTTCTGTTCTAGACAGTTAATGTAAAGATAAGGAAAAGAATAGGAGTTGTGTGCAATTTAAAAACTTTGCTTGCAGGCACTTAAAAAATCTCTAACAGAAAATAAGATCACATACAATCTTTTTATAGCAGGGTGACAAATGTCTCATTAGGTAAAGTGCATGTTGGCATAAAAATGAATGTAATTTATATTTGAATTTTTGGCTAATCAAATGACATATGTTTTATTGTCTTGCAGTTATATTAATGAGCAATATTTAATTAAAAGCTAATTGAATATTCTAGGCAGCAATTATCTTGCAATAGAGATGCCAAATCTGACATGAGGAGGCAGGTGAGCAGAAAGCAGAACTTGTGTAATTATTCCTCTGGGAGATGGAAGAGAAGGAACCACATCAAGCATTGCCACAGAGAAAGATTTGGGAAGATCTGCCCTAAACCACACGGTTTCTTCGGTTGAATTTTGTTTACATTTTCTCCATAGGGTAAACCATGTTCGGTCTAAGGCTACTGTAGTCAGTATTTCTTGATTCACAAATGCAGTTCCACAGTCTCCTTTGAACCCAAGCCGGGGAGAGGGGGAGGAGTCTCACTCACTTTCATGAATTCAGACATGGATTTTGTGTAATGGGGCTTGCATAGGTGTCCTTCCGCCTGATGTGGCAGAAGAGAAACAAATAAAAATAAGAAAACTCTTTCAAAGTCAGAGGAAAAGTGGGGAGAAGCCACAGGTTGAATTAAATGGAATCTTTTTATTTTTGGAGACATTTCATTTTATATATACACATATATTTCCCCTGATTTAATGATTCATAATTTATATGTGGTAAATGCACTCATTTTTAAGTGCACAGTTTAGTGAGTTTTGACAGTTGTATACATCTATGAAACCACCAGCACAATCAATATTTAGAACATTTCCATTATTCCGAAAAGTTCCCTTGTGCCCCTTTAGAGTCAATCCTTTCCCCATGTCCCCAGCCTGAGGCAACCATTAATCTGTTTTCTGTCACTGTACTTTTGTTATTTCTAGGATTTTATGTGAAGAGAATCATACAGCATGTAATTGGTGTTTGATTTCTTTCTCTTAGCATGATGTTTTTGAGATTCATCCATGGTATTGCATATTTTATGTAAATCATGGCACAATCTTTATTAATGAGACCACTTCATTTTCTCCTATTAATCTGCCCACCCAGAAGAATTCAGCCTTGTCATCTCAAAAGAGTGAAGTATCTCTCAAGCTTGTGTTTGTGGTATTTTTGTGGCAGAGAATTGGGAGAATGGAAAGTGGGAGACGAGATTATAGAGGCGGGAGGAAAAGAGGACACAGCCAGAGAAACTAGAATGATATACATCAGAGATTCTCAAAGAGGGATCTCTGGAACACCCAGCATCACTAGGGAACTTGCTAAAAATGCAGATTCTTTGGTTCCATCCTAGACCTCTTGAATCAGAAACTCTGAGATGAGCCCAGTAATCTGTGTTTTAACAAGCTCTCCAAGTGATCCTGATGCACATTAAACACATTATATAACACACTAGTGAGATAGGAAAAGAGAGAGAAGACAGATAA
Source organism: Panthera uncia (assembly GCF_023721935.1). Taxonomy (NCBI): domain Eukaryota; kingdom Metazoa; phylum Chordata; class Mammalia; order Carnivora; family Felidae; genus Panthera; species Panthera uncia. The sequence goes on from NW_026057578.1 coordinate 89,430,471, forward strand.
ATCCAGTGGGCTGGGGGTGGAAAAGGAGTTTCAGAGAGAGGCCCAGGAGCAGCTGTGGTATATGAAGGAGGTAAAGATTTAATTTAGAATTTCTGTGGATTAGGTACTAAGATCTCTTTCTGGTTTTCAAGACACCCAAGTAAAGATTTGAGCCATTCTGAAATTGTTGTTGTTGTTGTAATTGTTGTTGTGTGTGTGTGTGTTTAGTAGCACTTTTCTGAGTACATGTGACTGAATTTATGAGATCTATAGGCATATATCTGTTCATTCTCTACTCCACAAGTGTAATTGCCCAAATGGGAAAATGGTGGTATTGAGTAACAAAGTCTGGACAGCAGTTAAAATATAGGCCAGGAGCACCTGGGTGGCTCAGTTGGTTGAGCGTCCAACTTTGGCTCAGGTCCTGATCTTGTGGTTTGTGAGTTTGAGACCCACATCGGGCTTGCTGCTGCCAGCCTGTCAGCCCGCTTGTGATCCTCTGTCCCCCTCCCTCTTTGCTCCTCTCCTGCTTGTGCTCTCCCCAAAATACATATTTTAAGAAAGAAGAAGAATGTAGGCTAGAACTTGTCTTTTAAACTTTGATCCAATATTTTTTCACCACACTTATACAATATTTCTAGGCTCGGAAGACAATGTGAGGAAGAAAAGAAAAACTGCAAGGCTCTGACATTGAGGAGGGGGGTGATGGAACTTTTGAATGAGTGTCTTAAGCATGTTGCAGATGAACCGTGGTTTCACAGCACTAGGCAGATGCTTCAGGGGGCACAGTGTGAAGGGTGAGCAAGATATGCTGTGTGAACATTCAGTTGCTTACTAAGACAGTAGTTGCAGTGTTTAGGAGGTGAGGAGAACAGTTTGCACAGTGGAAAGCTAATGGTGCATTGATTTTCTTTAAATCCTCAATTAAAAAACTCCACTGTATGATCTTGGCACCCCTGTGAAGGATCAGTTGATCGTATATGTGTAAATTTATTTTATGAGTACCTTGAATGGCAGTGGGGGAAAGGACAGTCGCTTCAGCAAATGGTGTTGAAAAACTCGATATTTACACAAAAAAGAATAAAATTGGATCATCATACCATACACTAAAATCAACTCAAAATGTATTAAACTCTTAAACATAAGATTTGAAACTGTTAAATTCCTAGAAGAAAACAGGGGAAAAGCTTCATGATACTGGTTTAGCAATCATTTTTTGGCTATGACAAGAAAAGCACAAGCAACAAAAGCAAAAATTGATTAGTGGGACAACATCAAATTAAGAAGCTTCTGCACAGCAAAGGAAATAATTGAGAGTGAAATGGCAACCTATAAAATGGGGGAAAATATTTGTAAATTCACTGATAAGGGGTTAATATGCAAAATATGTAAGGAACACTTACAACTCAAGAGCAAAAAAAAAAAAAAAATCCTGATTAAAAAATGAGCAAAGGAGGAGCATGTGGGTGGCTCAGTTGGTTAAGCATCTGACTCTTGATTTCAGCTCAGGTCATGAATTCATGGTTTATAAGTTCGAGCCCTGCATCCGGCTCTATGCTGGCATTGCGGAGTCTGCTTGAGATTCTCTCCCCCTCTCTTTCTCTGCTCCTCCCCTGCTCATGCTCATGTTCCTTCCCTCTGTCTCTCTCTCTCAAAAATAAATAAACTTAAAACAATTTTTTAGAAAGTGAACAAAGGTCCTAAACACACATTTCTCTGAAGAAGGCATAAAAATGGTCACCAGGTATATGAGAACATGCTCAATGTCACTAATTGTCAGAGAAATGCAAATTAAAATTATAAGGATAAATCATCTCATACCTCTCAGAATCACTGTTATAACAGTGTATATAAAAAAAAGACAAGTGTTGGTGAGAATCTGGAGATATTTTAACCCTTGCACACTGTTGATGGGAATGTAAAGAGGTGTAGCCATTATGGAAGACAGTACAGTGGTTCCTTACAATATTCAAAGTAGAACTGTCATATGATGCAGTAATCCTACTTCTGGATATTTATCCAAAGGTATTAAAGTCAGGATCTCAAGGACATACATCCACTCCCATGTTCATTGAAACACTATTCACAATAGCCAGGATGTGGAAACAATCTAAACGTTTATCCACCAATGAATGGATAAAGAATATAAGGTATACACATACAATAAATATCATGCAGCCTTAAGAGAAAAGGAAATCCTACGTGATATCCATATATGATAATGCAGATGAACCTTGAAGACATCATGCTAAGCGAAATAAGCCAGTCACAGAAAGACAAATACTGCATGCTTCCATTTGTATGAGATGTCTAAAGTAGTCAAACTCATAAAACAGAGAGTAGAGTAGTGATGGCCAGGGGCTGGAGATAGGGGGAAACTGGGGAGGTGTTGATCAGTTGGTACAGGGTTTCAATTTTGCAAGATGAAAAAATTCTAGAGATCTGTACAACTTTGCACCCAGGCTTAACAATATGGTATTGTGCACTTAAAATTTGTTAAGAGGATAAATCTCAGGTTGTGTTCTTATCACAATAAAAAAATAAATAAAAATCCCAACAAGCAAATAGAGGAAGGTAAACAAACCCATTCTCCCTGTCTCTCATCAAAAAAGAAAAAGAAAGCTCGGCTAACATGTGTTATAGACCTCTCCAACATTATTGGGGAAACCCATGTCAACCATACATGCTAGTTTACTCATGTTCTGAGAACAAAGGCTCAATGCTGTTTTGAAAGAGAATTTACAGGGGCTGGGTGGCTTATTCGGTTAAGCATCTGACTTCAGCTCAGGTCATGACCTCACAGTTCATGGGTTCAGGCTCCGTGTCAGGCTCTATGCTGACAGCTTAGAGCCTGGAGCCTGCTTTGGATTCTGTGTGTGTGTGTCTCTCTCTCTGCCCCTCCCAATTTGTGCTCTATCTCTCTCTCAAAAATAAACAAACATTAAAAAATAAATTAAAAAAAAAGAGAATTTACAGAATGGTTTTTATCAGCCTAGGATTGGAATTGGGTTGAAAGCTTGGGTGACTCGAGGATATAATTTTACAATTTGGGATTAGGTGACATAGGCTGGTTGCAGTCACTTTCAATTGTTTCAGGGGCATAGAATGGGGTTTTCAAGCAGGTTGGTCACTAGAACTTTTAGGGTTTTAGCTTTTTTTCTTCCAGAGAAGTATGTGGCAATGGGGGTAGGCCTTGCTTTTTAAAATCATCTTGGTAAATTTCTATGTTTAGTGTTCTAAGTTCAGATCTCATTTCTCAGTCTTTCATTCTCATAAGAAACCATAACAACAGACTATTTTAATCTTTTGTATCTTAAAAAAACACATTTGCATATCATCTATAGAATGATTAAGTGCACGTCAAGTCCATTTTGTACTGTGCTTTGACGAGTTTTAATCTGGAATTATCAGTGACCTCTATGCCTCTTCATTCACCTTTTTTTTTTTGATACAGATGTTACTGAATTTTGGAATTTCTAGAACAATTCCTTGTCATTTGTATTCATGGAGTTTATGATGCTAGAGATTTTAATTACATTATCTTGTCTGACTTTGCGTTAAGTTAAAAACAAACATAAAAGAATTCCCAATCTTCTTATAAGGCAGTTGTCAACCTCTTTATTATTCATTTTACTTGTCCCTGGACCTTTAAGAGATCTATGAATGGTAGGATATTAATTGATACATTTCTCTAGCTGCTCTACAGCAAACTATACCGGTTATCTCTGTGACTTGAGAAATGACTGCAAATGTTGCCTCTATTTTGTAGTACTGATGGCCTGTCCAAGGAAATTAGCAACTAAAACAGTGTTCAATATCTAATCTGGAGATAAAGCCAAGAATTAGGTACAAAGCTTGCAAAACAGATTAGATTGCAATCTGAAAGCCCACACAGCCAGCTGGGCAAAAAAATATTAATGATGTACTGAAATGTGATTTCTGACATCTCTTTTAGTCTCAGAGCTGAGCGATGAAAACATGATCCTCTTTGAGCTACAGAGGAGCTTATAGTAAATTCCAAAATATGAAAAGAGATGTGGTCTTTTTATTACCACTATATCATTATCTTGCATTAATAGCTGTAATTAGTCTGAGCCAGACTATCAGCTGCTATTGAAATATATGGAACTAATTAGACATGAGATATGTTACTGGAACAAGATTGGGAGACTGAAAATTTACACAAATGAGGCCTTCTGAAATGATGAACACAAGTCATAATAATGTTTCTGGAATAAAGCGAAAACAAGACCAAAGAGAGAATGAAATCAATCAGGTAGAGAGAAATCCTACTTTTCCTACATGCATAGTAGGGAAAAGACACCACAGGTAGGGAAAAGGAAATGGGGAGGGATACAGAGACAAGAGACCATAAGATCTGGGGATTTCAGTGAGCCTTCAAAGGAGCAATCATTCTTTGCTAACACCAGGATCAAGTGGGTACCCAGTTTTTTTTTTCTTATTGCTGTCTGTTGCATGTACAAGGATAGTCTTCATGCTATTATTTATAAAAGTGAACAATTGGAAACCATTTTAAGCCCCCAAATGAATGAATTCAAAAGATTACATTTGGTATCTGCACATGGCAAAATACTAAGTAGGATTTTAAAAAGCATTTAAGAAAATATTTATGCTGTTTTCTGTAATTGAAAAATGGGTTTCAAAATCTTACACAAAGTATTATTCCATTTATTCACCTAAATGTATATCTCTGCATAGGAAAAACACTTATTGACAACATATATAATTTAATATTTAGCACTGCTTATCTTTGGGTGGTGATATAAGATTTTTGTCTTTATGTCATTTGTTGTTACATTTTTAAGGATTTTTTTTGCTTTAAGTATGTGTTAATCCCATAGTTAGAAAAATATATAATGAATGCTATTTAGAAAAGAAAAACTAAATGTGAAAAACAAATCATAAGAGAACCAGAAAGAGATATAGATGAATATTTATTTCATCATTAGCAAAGAGCTTTCAGTGAGGAAAAGCAAAGAAAGAACCTACAATTTTCAAAACTGGAGATATTTGCATTATAAAAATGTTTATAAAGTCAAAAAATTCCAAACTAAATTTGAATTAGAGGAAAAATATTGGAAAAAGATTTATAAATGTATCAGTAGGAATAGACTAGGTTATGCTGAAGAAACAAGCAGCCCCCAAGTATCAAGAACCTAACACAACAGTTTACTTTTTGTTCATGTAATACGCCAGTGTGGAGCAATTAGAGGGTTCTACCAGGTTTAGCCACTCAGAGATCCAGGCTGGTGTAGTTATTATGTAACTGATAAAATTTAAAAATATAGGGGCGCCTGGGTGGCTTAGTCGGTTAAGCGGCCAACTTTGGCTCAGGTCATGATCTCGCAGTCCATGAGTTCGAGCCCCGCGTCGGGCTCTGTGCTGACAACTCAGAGCCTGGAGCCTGTTTCAGATTCTGTGTCTCCCTCTCTCTGACCCTCCCCCATTCATGCTCTGTCTCTCTCTGTCTCAAAAATAAATAAACGTTAAAAATAAAAATAAAAATAAAAATAAAAATATATATTAAAATCTAGCATTGGGAAATAGCTTAGTTCTGCTATCTGAATGCCTCATTGGGAGTGTAGTATTAAATTGCAAATTTTAGTGGGGGGGAACTCCACCACATATAACAATATAAATACACAACAATGGTTATTTATTAAATATGAATAATGAATCCAAATTCCATAATAATATACGATCACTAAAAATAATATTTCGGAAGAGTATGTAGAAACATGGAAATAAGGACTCAATGTATTCTCTAGAGTAATAAGTGGTTTGTAATGTATCAGATATAGAGTATATGATTCTCAGTAATCAATTTGCATAGAAATACAATCTGTATAGAAAAATGATCAGAGTGAAACACAGCAAAGTATTTTTATTTTATTTTTTTTTGTTATTTATTTATCTTTATTTTTAGAGACAGAGAGCAAGAGTGGGAGAGAGGGGCAGAGGGAGAGAGAATCTTAAACAGGTTCAATGCTCAACGTGGAGTCCAACACAGGTCTTGATCCCACAACCCTAGGATCATTACCTGAGCTGAAATCAAGAGTCAGACACTCAGCTGACTGAGCCACCCAGGCACTGCACAACAAAGTGTTTTTAATAGTAAATATTTCCCAATTAGTGATGTTTAGTAATTGCAGCTGATTTGTACTTTAATCTGGAATTTTTCTATATTTTTAAAGATGTCATCAATTACTTGAGAAGGAAAGGATTAGCAGGGGCCCTGCATTTACTCTTTTACTTTATGGAGGGAAGACTTGGGAAAAAGAAAAAGAGGGCTTGGTTAAGCCCCTTTGTGAATGTGCTAATGACAGACCTACTAGTAAACATATCATTACTATTTAACACAGGGGCATCTCTGACACGCTTTTAGCAAGAGGTACCTGGTCTGTCTAGAATTGTTTATACTAAATAAACCTGGAATCTATGGGTTTCTGGAGCATGAGTCACTGGAAGATGTCACAAAAGCTATGTACTTACCAAAGTATAAAATAGAGATGTTTCCTGACTACATCATTAAGTATAAATGGTACCTGTACCCATCACATAAAGACCCTGTATGTTAAATCTGGGCCAGAACAAGAAAGAACTTTGGCCAAGGTGTTGGTAGTTTTGGACGTTTCCATGATTTGTGATTATGTGAATTCCTGTTTTTTTTTTAAGTTTATTTATTTTGAGAGCGACAGAGAGAGCATGAGCACGATAGGGGAAGAGAGAGAGAAAGAATCCCAAGCAGGCTCAGCACTATCAGCTCAGAGTCTGATGCAGGGCTCAATCTCAAGAAACTGTGAGATCATGACCTGAGCTGAAATCAAGGGTCAGATGCTTAACTGACTGAGCCACCCAGGTGTCCCATAAGTATGTGAATTTTAAAGTTATTATTAAGATGCAAAACTGAATAAGATCTCTGGTTCTTGTGAATCTAATTTGATAATATGAATCCTTTGTGTTAGCTCATAGTATATTCACTACCAGAAAAAAATGCTTAAAGAACATAAAACAAGTAACAGACTCACAGGAACATAAGGTACATGCTAGATTCAAGAAAATAGAATCACTGGGATTACTTATTACTTGGCTTCCAAAACTATAAATGGTTTGGAAGCACAAGATTAAATGAAATACTCACAAGGAGGCTCTTTGACAATTCTATGCTCACTAGTAACACCATTGAAATCTATGTGTAATCAAATGCGGGTCCTCAGTTAGTTGGTTGGCTGCATGGAACACTGGTCCTAGTGAGAACAGTTCTTTACTGCCTTCAGCTGGCATGGCTCACTCTACATCCATGAAGAATAAGTCAACTCAGCCAGAAGTTGGGAGATAAAATGGTATATTGGATTCTGAGGTTAAGGTGCCTGGGAATGAAATGTAGGTACAAAATTTACCAGCTGTATGACTCTGACAATTCAGTGGCCCTTTTCATGCCTGAGCTTATTCATTGGTAAATTACATATGGTTGTATCCGTTTCCTCATGCATGAGAACTAAAAGTACATGGAGGCTATCACTATGCCAGGGCCAATGGAGGTGCAGTTATTAATTATCTGAATGAATTCACTATTTCCTAAAAGCTTAGCTAATTACTTTCCTGCCTTTGCTGAGATAGGGTCTTCATATAGCCTTCTGCATTCCTCCATATTCCTCCATACCTTTTGGCACATGGTTTTTCTCATGACTAGTTGAAAGCCTGTAGGTTAGAGTACAAGTAAACAAAACAAAACAAAACAAACTCCCTTGTGGAGTTTTGGAGTAAAGCAAATAGAAAGAAAGTCATTTGTACTGATAGGATTTTGGATTTCTAGAATGTGACCCCAGAGTGTTTAGACTCTCTGGTCTAAATGGATTAGACCATTCATGGATTTTGAATATTTTCTGATTTTTATCCTATATAATAATCATCTCATCATCATTTCCTGTTTTCAGAAAGCTTTGTAATATCAACAACATACTGAGCTCCCAACAAGCCATTCAAATAGCATTACTAGGCAGGTGCCCAATGTTGCCAAGGAAAACTGCTCTATTTCCCTCTCAGCTTCATGACTTTATTTAATACTTGCTTGTCAAAGCTGATGGGGATTCCATGGCCCTGACTCCTGTCTGTTCACCCAAGACTGTCATTTTCTATTTCTTCAAATCTTTTGGTAGTAATAGAAATAAGAACTCTTTACGATTTCTACAGCAAGAGTTTCTTCCTCACCTTGTGGAGATGCTCATCTTTAACTAGTTAACAGATTAAGGCAAGCCTAGTTCTCATGTGTGCTCTAACTGCGATTGGGTCCAGCTTTGCTTGACAGATGCAGACAATCCCTTTTTCCCACCAGAGCCCAGGGCTTGACTGCAGCCAGAGCCCTTATTGCATTCTGTGTGGATGTCACAGAACTCTGAGCGTTCAACAGTAATGATTCCGAAGTCACATTTCTTTTCAATGGATTCATCTCCTGAAATTCATCTTTCTAATTTCTGCTGTTCTGAATCCCAGCAGAGTTATGATGAGTTTAAGTGTTCATCAATTAATGTCAAAACTCAATGTAACACCTTCAGAACTGCCTTTGACAACCACTAGAATACAAAATGAATTTGCTAATGATCAGTTCTTGAACGGAAAGAGTCCTAGGAAATTTGTGATGATGGGACATGTAAGCTCAGTTCATAAAATATGCATGGGTTTTTAAAATGGGGATTAAAAAAATTGGGAGCACAGAATAAGATGAGGAAACAAGAACAGTCACATGATACCAAGACCCTGGAACTCTTATTTTTTCAAATTTAGAACTTTTCTGTTCTTTTGGTTAACTACAGTTTACCCTGCTGCTGTTGGAAAAATGCACAGGCTTTTCTGAAATCTCAATTCTTCCCAAGTCATATTTTATTGGTATTTATTTTGTTGTTATGATAGAAAACATGGGCATTTCTATTACTTGTAAGTGCTTCAAGTCAATTCTATATTGATGATTTTCACCAGAATGGGCTTACTTTCTTCCGGGGACAAAGCAATAGTGCATGTGTGTTCCCATGCAAATTCTCACATGCTCTATTCCTGCTTTATCACACCCATATCGTGAACTGATAGGGCCTTAAAAGTACCGGTTTGGGCCCAATTTCTTCAAGGGAGGTTTCCAGTGCTCCTGTATTGAGTGTCTGCAGCTCTATTCCAAGCCGGGCTACATGGCTCTTATGTCTCTTCTACGTGGGCAAGAGCACAATCTTTGGTTTGTTTTTGCATGAGAAAGCTTTACTTTTATTTTGATACCCAGATGAATGCATTGCTGTTGTGTTACAGGCCATGCTTAGGTATAGATTTAAGAAATACTGGCAACCGTTTTTTACATTTTTTTCCCAACAAATTCCTGCAATGGGGGTATATTCACATCCTCACTGACATCATCTCAGATTCCTTGATATGTTTCTCTCTGCCAAGCTAGCTCGCTGGGACCCCAGGAGATTGCATTCCTTAGTGTGCTGGGGGATGCCCACTGGGGTCTGACGTCTGCCCGTCTTTACAGTCTCCTCCCACCCAGATTCTAATTCTAGACGCTAAGATTAGAGTCCACTTTCTGGGCAAACTGAGCTCTTTCTTTCACAAGAAAGGAGGTGCTCCCCACCTGGAATGCCCTTTACTCCTTGTCATCCAGAAAGACTCCCTCTCAGCATTAGGCAAAGTCAAGTTCTTTCTCCTCTCTTCTTGCGGCATTTAACACTCACTTACAGCCTTTATCACATTTGCTGAAGTTGTTTCCACATCTGACTTTTGTGTCACTTTATCCTTGGCATCTGGGAATGGAAGCAGTGCATACTGGGAACCCGATATATCTTTGTTAAATGAGTAAAAAAAACCCCAAAAAAAACAAACAAAAAACAGGGGCTCCTGGGTGGCTCAGTTGGTTAAGCGGCCAATTTCAGCTCAGGTCATGATCTCGTGGTTTGTGAGTGCAAGCCCCATGTTGGGCTCTGTGCTGACAGCTCAGAGCCTGGAGCCTGCTTAGGATTCTCTGTCTGCCTTTCTCTGCCCTTCCCCTGCTCATACTTTGTCTCTCTCTCTCTCTCAAAAATAAACAAACATTAAAAAAAATGAGTGAGAAAACCGCTGAATGACAGGGCTGAGTTGTGTAGTTAGTTGGTATGCGATTTGATTTCAGATTAGTTTGAAGATCCTTCTGCCCTTGTCTCCCTTCTCTGGTAACAAATGCCTAAAATGTCTATTTACAGGCAAATGTAACAGATAGATAGATATATTCAATGCATTTTCCAAAATGAGTTACATGGAACGTGTCCCATAAGTAGTTTCTTGAGTAAGGGACTCCATGGGTGAACTAACTTTGGGGACTATGCCTGACCGTACCAGCCTGTGTCAGTTCAGGTCTTCCAGGAAGCAGGTGCCAAAATGGGATTAGACATAAGAGATTTATTTGGACAGTGCCTGAAGAATATAAAAAGAAAGAAGCAGGCACCAGCAGAAAAGGAGAGGGGGGGAAAGGAGGAGGACAGGTAGGAAGAATCTCAGGTTACAGTGCAGTGCTAGGAAAGCTTCAGTGAGGATGGAGCTCTAGAATGGAAATTACCTGTTGGAGGAGTCCCATGTCCCACAGGAATGGGCTTGCACTGGGACCCACACTGTGCCCTCCCAGAGGGAAAACATGGCATCTGCACAAATGCAATGGTGGATCCAGAGGGCTGGCAGCTGGAGCCATCAGTCAACTTTTCTTTCTGCGGCAGGAGGTCTGAGAGGCATATTTTCATGGCTGTCACACAGGTTTTATTCTAAAAGTACTTGGTATGTATCATTTCACTTGAGCTTTATAACAAACTCATGAAAAAGACAAATTCTATTATTGTCTCCATTTCATAAGGCATAGGAAGGCTGGTAACTTTCCCAAGACCCTACTGACAGATCTGGAATTGGAGCCTAATCACTCTGGCCCCAGACACGGTGAGCTTAACCACTGCATCATATTGTCTCACAATATCCCCTTTTGGAGAATCATAATGCACCTTCTCAATACCCCACTCCACCCTATTGCCATATCCGCTTCTTGTTTCAGTGTGCATAACCACAACCAAGCCTCTGAGAAGTTCTGCAGTAAACATACATGTTTAAATGTGTTTAGTCCAGTGCTTTCCAAATTTATTTGCCTATGGAACCCATAATTCATAGTACCGATGTTCTCTGGAACACATTTGGGAAAATAGACCAGTTTTAAATGATTGACAATCTCCCAAAACAAGGTTCTATGGGAATTGAAAAGACACTGTGAAGGTAAAGCCCCTAGTTGGGCAGAGATAAGTTGTCATAAAGGCAAAGGAGGTTCAGCATAGAGTTCAGGCCTCAGTTTCTCTGCTTTCTGAAGGAGTGGCTTGGTTTGCTAACCCCTTAGCCTCAGCATTTTAGCAGTCAATCATGGATCACAGTGCAGGCTTCCCAGGGTTATGATTCAAATTAAGTATGAATTTACATAAAGGTACTTATTCCAGTGTCTGGCACATAACAGCTGCCATCAAATATTAATCTCCTTTCTTAGTTTTCCCTCATAGAAGAACTAACTGCACTTATTTACCCTTTAGCTGAGGGCTGGTTTTCTCAGTGACAAAGTGTGCCTGCCTGACCAATGTGCAATGGCTCTTTGCTTTAGGATAGTTATTGGGAAAATTAACTGGAAATAGAAATTTTCTGTTGAGAAAAGAATTAGGGGAAATGTTGTGGGTTGGAGGGAATTTCCATATTAGGACTTTGATTCAAATCTAGGAGGATTTGGGGCACCTGGGAGACTCAGTTGGTTAGGTGTTGGACTCTTGATTTCAGCTCAGGTCATGATCTCACGGTCATGAGTCTGAGCCCCGCATTGGGCTCTGTGCTGACTGAGCTGATCCTGCTTGGGATTCTCTCTCTGCCCCTCCCCTGCTCTCTCTCTCCCTCTCTCAAAATAAATAAATAAACGTTTCAAAAAAAACCCAGAAGTTTGTGTCTTTAACCTATGTCTTGGAGGATAGGAGGACAGGATTAGCTGTATCCCCACTTGCTTCCCTCATATCATAAAGAGAAGAGTTGAGCACCAGGAATGAAAAGGGGAAAGGTAGAGGAAATATCGGCTCTGGAGGGGAGATGAGCAGAGACAGGCTGCTGTATCCTCTTTGCTCCCTGGGAAGGAAGGCCTGAGCACATCCCTGGGCTGATGGCCCTGTGCTCCCCCCTCTCCTCTCCTGCTGTGGGACTCACTGGGTAGCTCCAATTAGTAGGCCCCCCTCTCTGGGCTATATGGCTGGGGATGGGTGGTTAACAGGCTCTGGGTCTTAGGACTTTCTACACATGAGCAAATATAACACTGGAGACATGATCACTTGGCTCTTCTGATTGCTCTTCCACTTTTTCTGTAATCCCAAAGTACAAAGTAGTCCATTGCCCCTTCATTTCCCCATGGAGACTTTGCCCCCTTCTCTCCCTTCTGGGCTCACAATGGACTCCCCAGAAAGGCTCCTCCTCTCTGGCCCTCCCTTCCTCCCTCATTCAACATATTTTACATCTTCTTACACATTTTGCATCTTCTTTTTGTTCCTATGTTGGCTCAATTTTTCATTCTGACCTCTTCTCTTTGTCCCTTCTCCACTCTCTGCACAAGTTATTTATATGACAGCCTACCTTCTCTCCCCTTCTAGGATTTGGCATTTTTCAGGCTTCCTCCTGCTACACCTGTGCTGCTATTTGAGTATCTTCAGCCTTTAAGGGCTGACCAGGGGCAGAGATGCTCCCTGCCAGAAGACAAGACCAATTGCTTCTGGACACATATCATTATGTAGCTGGCCCTGGCCTTTATGTCTTTTCTGGTACACAGAAACAGATACAGCAAAGTATAATAGGTGGGCTGCTAGGAGAATTATATGAACAATCCCTTCTCTCTAACCTAAAGAGACCAGGTTTTATTTTTGAGCCCTGTAGACTCTTTCCCTTGACTAAAATTTTTTAATTTTTTCAGAAGTAGCAGGTTCATCTTAGTTTGCCTTTTTGTTTTGAAATCCCACTGATCCTTCAAGGTTTACTACACATGCTGCACCGTCTGGGAGCCTTCCCTGAGCTCTCTGTCAGACAGAATTACTCCCTTCTCTCTGTTCTTAGGGCACCTTGTTTTGATCACCCTAATAGCCCTCTGCCTCAGTGCAGTTTGCATGGGAGGTAGTTTTCATGTTATTCTCTTCTGCTGCACTGTCAGCTACTAAAGGCACCTTTTTCAAATCTTTAGCACTGGACTCAGCCAGGTATTCTGGAGGGAGCAATGATTCTCAAGCTTCAGTGGCTGAAAGGTAGAATATACAAACAGACAATTGTCAGACTATCTATGACAATAGAACCTGACCTACAACCAGTGTCACAAGCAGCCTGGGAAGCAAAACCACAACCTTTACAGCCATTTGCCCAGAGCGGTTAGATCTTGGTTGACAACTGCCAGCTTTGCTAATTTTGGTTCCCACTTTCAACTCAGGACCAACCAGAGAATGTGAAATATGTTTCCAAACCAATCCCATAGGATGTCCCACTTCTAGTTAGCCTCCTTCAGCTTTCTTACATCAAGAGCCTCCAATCAGGGCACACCTGAAGCCTTTCCTTTCTTCCATTATAAGGCTTTCCCACACCTCTGCCTGCCTTTGAGTTTCTGCCAATTGGTGGCTGGTTCTTTTGCTATAGCAAGCTCTGAAAAGTAAGTCTCTGCTTGTGCTCATTTGGATGATCTTCCTTTGTTTCTACATGGCACAAGAATCACCCAGAGAGGGACACCTGGGTAGCTCTGTCAGTTGACTCTCCAACTGTTGATTTTGGTTTGGGTCATGATCCGAGGGTTGTGATATGCAGCCCCATATTGGCCTCTGTGCTGAGCATGCTGCTGGCTTGATATTCTCTCTCTCTCTCTCTTTCACCCCTCACTCCCCCACTCACACACACACACACACACACACACACACACACTCTCCCTCTCTCTCTCAAAAAAAGAATCATCTGAAGAAGTTGTTAAAATACAACCAAGACCCTAATTTAGTAAGTATGGTGGGGCCTGAGATTCTTTCTGCATTTTTAATGAGCCGCCAGATGACTTTGAGTAGCACTGAGATGGAATGTTTAGGTGAAGTGATACTATTATGAAATATTAATCTATGTTCTCCTTCCACCAAGTTTCCTTTCCTTGTGCCTTGCCCCATCACATGGGGAGGCTGTTCTGAGTTCAGGTTCTCAGGGGAGAAAAGAGGCAGGCAGGAAGGAAATACTCAGGGACTTTCTTTCTGGTTTTTGTTTCACAAAAGTTAAAGGTTTCAAGGTAGTGATTTTTGACATGGGGCTCTTTTTCTCCTTGCAGGAAGTATTTTGCCTTTCTGGTTGTCACAGCTAGGGGTTATCTAGTGGGTATGCGTAGGATGCTGCTAAACATACTACAATCTAGAGGATACAAAGGATACAGTCTAGAGGATACAAAGAAGTATCATGTTAATGTCGGGGGAAGGATGAGAAACCCTAATATAGAAGAGTAGAGAGTCATAGATGGAGTGTTTGAGAGCAGCAAGGGCTTCCCCCATCTTTTAAGGTTTCCTGGATTGCAGGAGCTGGACAGAGGAAAAGAGATGAGAGCAGAGCCATATGTGGGCTATCTCCCCATATACAGGGGCCTTGTACCAATGTTCCCTGGATAGAACTGCAGGGAGACAAAAGATATAGCAGGGAGGGCTGCGAGTTGAATCCAGATCAAGAGGGACTGCTGGACAGCTTCAGAGATGACCATCCAAAGCTACAGTTGTCCCTTAGCCCAAAGCATGGAGGTGAGAGAGAGAGTTGCTGCAACGTGATCATACCAGGTGATGGGGGTGGAGGAAGGGATATCTCAGGGATAAATGATGAATTGATGACCAATAGCCAGATGGGAGGGCTCCTTGGAGAACAGATGGCATAGAGAACCAGAAAGGACTCCCTCCCCTTGCCTTGTACTTCGAGAGCCCCTGAAACCTAGATACAGTCCTGAAATAAGAGGCATGATGGACCCTAATAGGCTGAGATTAATTTCTAGTATAATCAGGACCTGTGGGAAAATAAATCTTCCTGTATTTTTCATTGTTCATGGATAATCTGCTCCGCTCCAGAAACCTCACATGTGTATTCAGGATAATATTAATGAATACGGATATTAAAAACTTAACAGGATCCCAAATAGAAAACAGGCTGAATTAGAGAAAAATAAAAAGAATATTTCCTGCATATCTGAGTTTTGGCCTGAGATCCTAATAATTAAAAGCATCTACCCCCACATTCAGCCTGGACCTTGAGAATTAAAGCCATGCCTTATTGTCCACATTAATATGACTTTATGCTATTCCTCTGTCTTCATTAGCAGAACTTTACTATTTGGGCAAATGGTTTGATTGTTCATTATAGGAACTTCCCCAAAGACCCATCAACTCTTCAATGGAAAGCATCAACAGACAGTTTAAGCCTTGAGTTTTTAAAATCCCTCTCCCTAAAATCCTCACTTTACTGTTTGCACCAGTCCTCGACTATTGAATTGTAATCTTGCACAATCATAATCCAACCACCAAGTTTTCTCCTCAATCCCCCCTTGAAAAAAATCAAACTTCCAATTCTTAATACATTCTGACCTTACCTCATCCTTTCTTGGCTGCTGCAAAAGCACTGCTAGATGGTTTTCTCCCTTAGTTTTGATAAGCAGTGAACTCAGCTTTGTCTATTAACAGGTTGCGTTGGTGATATTTGGGGAGCCAACTTTCCATGCTTGGAGATGACAGTAACAATTAAGGGATGCTGTCTTGTTCCCAAAATTTCCCCTTTTCCTGGGCCTCCTTGTGTCCTCAGGCATCCTGATTGCATACATTAACCCACACACATTACGGATGGCCTACTGGATGCTTGGCATGGGTGCAATTTGTTCAGTATTCCTTTGTTGATTGCAAAAGATTCATGTTGTGTCTAGAGGCAAGGAGGCAATGACCAGCAGAAGCAAGTGATTTGGTTCATAGGATTCTTATCTGGCCAGATGCTTCTGGGCTTCATGGTACACCTGGATAGGTTGAGTACTGCTGGGGAAATATAACTAAAAACAGAGTCTTTTTCCAACCTAGAAAACCTCTCCACAAAAGTAGTAGAGAAAGAAAATGGACTTATTGAGTAAGTATTAAACCAGAATGTGATGTGCATCACAGGCAATCTGCTAAGAGATTGCAAAGACAGAAAGGAAGCTCACTCCCTAGTATAGCCAAGCAGACACAACCTATTCCACACATGTTCTTGAGGTAAACAATAACTAGTCCTCAAGTAAAAGGACTTGATCACACACAGTTCCCTTGATCACACACAGTTTATCTTAACTTTATTTTGTAATTGGGGTAATCACTCGTGTTAGCTAAACTGGCTTTATCCAGAGGAAAAATGAGTATCTTTATGACAAGAGGTAGTTTTTGCAACTTGGAGCAAGGCACCCACCACAGCTGAGTTCCTAGCCTCTCACAGAAATAGCAGTGCTGTCTCTCTTGATGTCTCCAGTTCAAAAAGATGGTTCCTAGGTCCTTAAGAAAGACATTCCTGGGTCATAAAGCTGACAAAAGCTCTATCTAGTTTTCAAAAAGATTTATATAGATCTCAAAGAGAGAAGAAAGTACTTACAGTTTTAAGTTTTCGAAAGTCAATGCAATGCCCTAAGAAAAGGAGAGGGGACTCTCTTTTAGTTTCCACAGGGAGAGGAGTGTCTTATTTTAAAGTTTTTCTGATGTTATGCAGGGATCCAACTGAAAGGACCAGTTCTGCCATGATGGTTATTTCATCTGTATGGGGAAGACTCTGTGCTTCAATGGAAAGCCATGCACTTTCTAGAGCAAGACTTCAGGGTTATGCAGTTCCACTTCTGATATCTTTGTGCTATTTTGCCACTCTAAATAGATAATGGACGGCAATGCAAAATAATTCCTGTGTGTATGTTAGAGTAAGCAGCTAGTTAGGTTTTAACAAGATGCCTGGAGGCCAACAAAGGGGGAGTTAGGGTCAGCTAGTGGGAAAGTCAGATACCTATCCTGGTAGCACTCCACAACAAAGCCACAAGAGAGCCAGATCAAACCAGATAGGCCTAAGACCCAGAAGGCTGTAGACACTAACCAAGTAAGGGAGACAAGGCAAAAAACCCAGCTCCCCAAAACATCCCCTCCCCGTATAATAAATATTCCTCCCTCTAGTTAACAACTGTCAATAAATATAGAGACCCAAACCCTGGAGCCTGCAGCTACCCCTTGATCTCACGTGTTCTCACATCTCAAGAGTGAGCTCTCTCTTGTACCTCTCAACCACTGTCTGGTCTGGCCTGTTGTTCTCTTCTCACGACAAGACTAAGACCCTCTGGTGACATCCAGAGGATAGGCTGGAAGGAGGTCTCCAGGCTGGAGGTCTCCCTAGTTCACCTGGCAACATACAGACACGCAAATTATGTTCTATCCAGTAGAAGTTCAATTGACTGTTCTCTACCGTGGCAAGGAACAGTTTTGCCTCCATTTGCACATTAATTTTAATATTTATTTTGTAATAGTTTTTAAAGTTTTTTATTTATTTAGAGAGAGATAGAGAAAGCAAGCAGGGGAGGGAAAGAGAAAGAGGGAGAGAGAGAATCCCAAGCAGGCTCCACACTGTCAGCACAAAGCCCAATGCAGGGCTCAAACTCACGAACCGAGAGATCATGATCTGAGCTGAAAAGAAGATTTGGATGCTTAACTGATTGAGCTACCCAGGTGCCCCTAATTTTAATATTTCTGATCTATAGATATCACTTCTTATTTGAACCAGTTTTCCATCTGGCTAGGTTCCTGCAATGAGTAATAAGTTAAATAGAATGTTTAGTATATGTTTGTTTTATATCTGTATGAGAGTCAGGAGTTTACTGTTTTTGAAAAGTACCCTAAAGGGTAGCTGGCACAGATCCAGTCTTATCAGCATTCCTGAGTTCCATTCTCTGCTCTAACCTTGGCTGTATGACTTTGGAGAAACCCTTGAGTTTATGACTTACTTTTTAGATGCTACTTAGGAAAAAATAGTAGAAATGGACACTGATTGGGAGTAGAACCTGGCCAGATACCTCTGACAGAACCACAGATAACCACTGTGTAACCTGGTTTATTCAGTCAAGGGAGTGGGATTCCTTTTGTTCATCTGTTTTCCATCAGTAGTTCCCTGTGTCCTTTGTATTGGATGGTCAGCCTTTTATTTATCTAATGTACTTAATTCTTATATTCAGGGGGAAGGTGATATTTGTTCATCTTCTTGCTCTATAATGTTATGGGTTGTTTGCTTTTTACTGTTCTCAAAATGGCATCAGGATTTATGGTATGATTCTTCTGGTTCAGTGAGCCTCTTATCTCCTGTCATTGGCAGTGCTCCAATGCCGGGAGTTTCTGAGGGAACCAAATAATAATAATGACAATAATGATTTGCCCAGGCATTGTAAGATGCTGTACATGAAGTAAGAAGTTTTGTTTCCAATACCTTAAGAGAAGAGGCATTTGATCTGAAGCATGAAGTGTGATGAATTCACCCTTGTAATAATTGAGAATGAATTGTTGTTAATTTCTATGGGTACCTTCATTTTTGGAGTTCTGGTATTACACTTGTATTTGACTCCTAGCTTGCAGCTTCCTAGCTGCATTGCCTTAGGCAAAGTTGGTTAATCTCTCTGTGCATTAGTTGACCCCTTTGTTAAATGGGGATAGGGATAGTATTTACTCCCAAAGCTTCTGCCCAAGATCTCGATCTCTCTACAGTGCTTGTCCTCCCACCAGCTGCCAGATGGATGCCTTTCAGGTGAGGACTCAAAGGACATTTTCTCAGTGAGGGTTTCCCTTCTCTCTCTTTCAATTATATTCTCCTTGAGCATCTTAATTTTTTTTTTAATCACATTGTTCACGGTTTGTAATCATGTATGGATGAGTGTGTTTATTCAATTTCTGCCTCCCCTGATAGGGTGTATGGTCCGTGAGGGTGTAGGTGGGGTAGGATTCTACCACTCTATGCCTAGCACTTCATACTGTGCCAGGTGATGAGTCAGTGTTCAGTGACCATTTGTTGAATGAACAAATGAAATATTTAAAACAGTACCCCCAAACAGAAGCACTTAATAAATAATGCTAGTTGGCATTGTTGCTGCATTCAAAGAAAGAAATTCAGGGCATTTAAAAAGCAGTAGATTGAAAATGGTCTATTTTGGATATTCAAGTAAACTAGGAATGATGGGTTTTTGGGGGGTGCTGGTGGGGTTCAGAGCTGATGGCCAGGAAAGAATTCTTGAAGACGTCTTTGGTGCAAAAAGGTGATTTTATTAAAGCATAGGGACAGGACCCATGGGCAGAAAGAGCTGTACTGGGGTTGTGAAGAGTGACTGGTTATATACTATGAAATTGAGGGAGGTAAGTCAAGAGGAAGTTCCTTTTCTTTTTTTTTTAATTTATATCCAATTTAGTTAGAATATGGTGCAACAGTGATTTCGGGAGTAGATTCCTTAATGCCCCTTACCCATTTAGCCCATCCCCCTTCCAAAACCCCTCCAGTAACCCTCTTTGCTCTGTATATTTAAGAGTCTCTTATGTTTTATACCCCTCCCTGTTTTTATATTATCTTTGCTTCCCTTCCTTTATGTTCATCTGTTTTGTATCTTAAATTCCTCATACAAGTGAAGTCATTTGATATTTGTCTTTTTCTAATTTCGCTTAGCATAATACCTTCTAGTTCCATCCACATAGCTGCAAATGGCAAGATTTCATTCTTTTTGATTGCTGAGTAATACTCCATTGTGTGTATATATATATATATATATATATATATACACATACATACCACATCTTCTTTATCCATTCATCCATCGATGGACATTTGGGCTTTCTCCATACTTCGGCTATTGTTGATAGCACTGCTATAAACATAGGGGTTCATGTACCCCTTCAAAACAGCACACCTGTATCCCTTGGATAAATGCCTAGTAGTGGAATTGCTCGGTTGTAGGGTAATTCTATTTTTAATTTTTTGAGGCACCTCCATACTGTTTTCCAGAGTGGCTGCACCAGTTTGCATTCCTACCAGCAGTGCAAAAGAGATCCTCTTTCTCTGCATCCTCGCCAGCATCTGTTGTTGCCTGAGTTGTTAATGTTAGCCATTCTGACAAGTGTGAGGTGGTATCTCATTGTGGTTTTGATTTGCATTTCCCTGATGATGAGTGAGGTTGAGCATTTTTTTCATGTGTCAGTTGGCCATCTGGATGTCTTCTTTGGAGAAGTGTCTATTCATGTCTTTTACCCATTTTTTCACTAGATTATTTGTTTTTTGGGTGTTGATTTTGATAAGTTAAAATAGGTTTTGGATACTAACCCTTTATCTGGGATGTCATTTGCAAATATCTACTCCCATTTCATCAGTTGCCTTTTAGTTTTCCTGATTGTTTCCTTTGCTGTGCAGAAGCTTTGTATTTTGATGAGGTCTCAGTAGTTCATTTTTGCTTTTGTTCCCCTTGCCTCTGGAAATGTGTTGAGTAAGAAGTTTCTGTGGCCGAGGTCAAAGAGGTTTTTGCCTGTTTTCTCCTCTGGGATTTTGATGGCTTCTGATCTTACATTGAGGTCTTCCATCCATTTTGAGTTTATTTTTGTGTGTGGTATGAGAAAGTGGTTCAGATTCATTTTTCTGCATGTCGCTGTCCAGTTTTCCCAGCACCATTTGCTGAAGAGACTGTCTTTATTCCACGGGATATTCTTTCCTGCTTTGTCAAAGATTAGTTGGCCATACATTTGTGGGTCCATTTCTGGATTCTGTATTCTGTTCCATTGATCTGAGTGTATGTTTTTGTACCAGTACCATACTGATGATTACAGCTTTGTAATACAGCTTGAAGTCCGGGATTGTGATGCCTCAAGCTTTGTTTTTTTTTTTTTTTTTTCAAGATTCCTTTGGCTATTTGGGGGTATTTTCTGGTTCCATGTAAATTTTAGGATTGTTAGTTCTAGCTCTGTGAAGAATGCTGGTGTTGTTTTGATAGGGATTGCTGAAGGAAGTTTCTTAAAGGGATTTTCCATATGCTAAAGACTCACAGATTACTGGAGGCCTAGCTATTGTCAAGCTAAGGTTGTTTTTCCCTCTAGCAAAGCACTAACATTAAGATAGTAGGGAGTCCCTGGACTTTAAGCTATTGATAAATGGCCCTTTTTTCATAATTGTACTAAGATATTTGTAAACTGATGGAGACTCTTAACAGTTTAACCATCTGTTTTCTGTCCTTTCCTTTGTTCTGGGGCAGCCAGGAGCTCCTGAGAAAAATTACACATATCCCAGCTTGAAGGGGAGATGGTGTGTGTTCTAGCCTGTGCTTGGCCCTTAGCTTGCCTTCTGATCCCTCATCAGGAACATTTTTTTTAATGTTTATTTATTTTTGAGAGAGAGAGAGACAGAGTGCAAGCAGGTGTAGGGCGGGGCCAAGAGAGAGAGGGAAACACAGAATCTGAAGCAGGCTCCAGGTTCCAAGCTGTCAGCACAGAGCCCAACATGGGGCTCGAACCCACAAACTTTGACCTGAGCCAAAGTTCGACACTTAACTGACTGAGCCACCCAGGCACCCCAGGAACACCTTTTAACATAACTTTATTCTACAGGATATGTATTCTCTCTTCCCCATTATCCATTTAAAAACTATATTCCACCCCAGCATGCTCTGAAATGCTGTTAATGTTCTGCCTCAACTTCTTGTATCATATTCTATATACTGAGCATCTCGTGTGCTGATGATATCTGGCTGATAATCAAATTAATTTTTATCAAAAAATGTAAAGGCAAATGAAGTGATTTCTTGACAGATTTGCAAAGCTCTGTGCCAGGGTGCTACTAGTTCTGTAAATGCTACTTACTGAAAACAAACAAAACTGATTATTTAAAATGGTTCTGCATTCTCTTCTGCTGTGCATCCCAGATTATTATCATGTGATGAGACAAGCCGAAGAGTGAAAACAGAAACACTGGGAGAGCATGGGAGATTCTTTTGTTGTTTGAGACCATCATTTTGAAAGAGTAATTTCACTAAAACCAAGGTTTCTAATTCTATTTTCCCCCCATACGGTGAAACGTTGAGTGTTCTCAGGGAGGCCATAAAATCGAGACATTGTATTCCTTTGAAAATCAAATTCAGTCTGCTCAAAAGACAAGCTTTAAATTACAGCCATAGTTTTCCTTTTGGCTCCATTCTGGGGATTTCTGCAGCACAGCCACTGCTCCCAGCATTAATGTGTGCACACAGGTCCCATTAATGTTGGTTGGAGCTCCGAGTGTGGAACAAGCTTAGATCTGTAGGTGGAAGGTCAGCACAGCTACACTGACCCTTGGCACGTGGCTCCCCCATCCAGAGAGACACAGGCAAAGCCTCCAAATCTGTCAGTATCTTCAATGACCTTCCTCCATGGTGCTTTCTGTTGTCTTTGCCCACTCAACGGGAAGCTTCCAATCCATTACTGTGTCTGAGAGGCTCCACGTTAGAACAGAAGAGAGCCAATTTAGAGGTCATTTACTCCAACTCCTTCATTTTGTAGAAATGGAAGGTGTGGCTTGGAGGGGTCAAACACCTTGCCGGAGTCATCCCACCAGGAAGTGGCAGTGCTGGTGTGACAATCGAGATCATCTAGTTCCTGGGAAAAGTACTAGTACACAAAACTGCTTGGCAAATGAAAGCAACGAGGTTGTCCTTTCCTTTATTTTTAAAAATACCTTTTCTTTGTGCTTGGAGTTTGGAACCTGCAGAGAGGAATGCCTATGTTTTACAACCCTTCGCAGTTGTTAATTGTACTTGGCAAGTCAGTCTGTTCCCAAAACAGCTCAACAAAGGTTCTTGCAAAACGACTGAGGTCCGTGTAGCCAAGAAGCTGGATAAAAGCTGATTAAACATTCCTTTTAATCAGAATCTGCCCATGTCCACCCACTGGTGGCTTTGATCTTCTTCAACAGCTTTTTTTTTTTTTTTCAACGTTTTTTATTTATTTTTGGGACAGAGAGAGACAGAGCATGAACGGGGGAGGGGCAGAGAGAGAGGGAGACACAGAATCAGAAACAGGCTCCAGGCTCCGAGCCATCAGCCCAGAGCCCGACGCGGGGCTCGAACTCACGGACTGCGAGATCGTGACCTGGCTGAAGTCGGACGCTTAACCGACTGCGCCACCCAGGCGCCCCCTCTTCAACAGCTTTAATGAAAATTGCCAAAGTATTCCTTTAAGTATTCATATCATTAATACTATTTAAGTGAGGAAGCCGGGTAGAATCATCCGGAATTTCCACAAAAGGGCTTACCAATCCTCCTTCGCAGCGAGCTGGTTTTCAGAAATTACAATGATTTTTCTTTCCTTATCAGTATTATTTCATCTTGGGCCCCTTTTTCTGTCATTATACCTAATTCTGTGAATGGAATTGCTTCTATGTCAGACAATGGGCCGCCTGCCTTGTGTAAAGCCCTCCAATCTCCTTATTTTCATTCATACCATTTATACTAACCCTGTCTCAAGTAAGCAGCTCTTTTGACAAATCACCTGTATCTTCGCCCTTTAAGGCAGAAATGAATCTTCTGTGTTCTTGCAAAACACCATGTACACAGCATGTAGAATCTTGAGTTATTTAAAACACACCAGAAATATATTGGAGCACAAACCAACCCCTTAATCATGGGTTTCTGAAATAGGCTAGGGGTTGATTTCTTTTAGAAAATTCATCAGAGGCAGCTAAGCTTGTAGATAATCCTCCAGGTAAGTGGGAGAACTACACACTGAATTCTGTGAAACGGGCATCTTCTACTGATCCCTCAAATTTGGAATTATGTTCACCTTCTTTTCCCAGATCCTTTGATACTCAGATTTGTCTAATGTGGTATTTTGATGTGTGAAAGGAACCCTAACATTTTCACTTTTCAAAACCAAAGTCTTAGATCAAATAAAAGCTGCACATCCCTTAACATTTTAAATTCTCAGCTACAGCAATATACTGAAAGTCTAGATGAAGGGAAAGCATTCTACTGCCTAAGCCTGATAAATACCAAATAAACATGACTGCTCTGGAAACACAAATTATTATTTGCTTGTGTTCGTGTCCGTGGTCACAAGAGGAGTCAAATCTATTTTGTCACTCTAGTTTGTCAATATTTATGTGCTAAACTCAGTATCATCTAGAATTGCTTTCTGAACGTGAGTACTAGGATGCTGACGTCTCTTTCATCATTTATGTGTATCTTCCTGGGGCCTCACTTTCTAGGCATCTGAGTCCCAGGACCACTAAGGCATGTCTGACTATTGCCAAAATGCAAGGTCTGGCAGCTACCCGTATGTCCTATGCCTCATATGAGATGAGTGAGGTGTGCACTTTTGGTCAAGCAGATAACTACTGCTTCTTGGGGTTGCCAGATTCGGTTCTTTCCATCTTCATGATCACTACACTTGCTCAATCCACAACAGCTTTTGGCTTAGACAATAAAAGAGTCTCATTTCTAGTGTCTCAGCCTCCCTCTCACCCCTTGCCAATCTTCTCATGACTTATAGATAAATAATTTTAGAAAATATCTTGGATAAGATTATCAGGTTGCTAAAAATATTTTCATATCTTGATGATAAAAATATCCAAAGTGCTTAGTGTGGTCTATACTACCCCACAAAATCTGTCTCCTTTTCTGCCTTAGCATCAGTAAATTCCTCTGTTTTCCTTACCCACCTCACTTCAGTCTCTTCTTTCTGACCTTTGAATACAAAAGGCTCTTTCTGTCTGGAGGTTGGATCTCCCATATTCAGTTCCTTCTGGCTGGACCCACCCTCCCACAGCTTTTCACAAGTCTGACTTCTTGCTATCCCTTAGATCTTTTCTCTAGTATCTTTTCCTCAGAGGGCAGTGAGGGCAGAGATGCCAATATCTGTGTTCCTTTACAAAGTGTGTAGTTGTCTCAGGGAAGTGACTGATCAGTTATGAACTACATTTCCAAGTTTCCCTTGCATTGGGATGGGGTCATGTGACCACTTTTCATTGATGGGATGTATACAGAAGTGATGTGGCCATTTCTGTGCTCAAGGGCTTAAAAAGTACCCTTGGCTTTTCTATCCTCTCTGTTTCCATCCATTGGATTAAAAAAAAAAAAAAGGATTCTGACAGGAATCCTCTGACAGAGACAGGGGATGAAAGGAGCCTGGGTCTCTGAATTACTATATGGAAGGCTACCTAGTGAACAACTGATTGGATTATATGTGAGTGAGAAATAAAAATCTATTGTGTTAAGGGTGCCTGGATGGCTCAGTTGGTTAAGCATCCAACTCTTGATTTCAGCTCAGGTCATGATCTCATGGTTTGTGAGTTTGAGCCCCATGTCCAGCTTCACGCTGACAGCATCCTTTGGATTCTTTCTCTCTCTCTGCCCCTGCCGTGCGCTCTCTCTCCCTCAAAATAAATAAATAAATTTAAAAAAATCTATTGTGTTAAGCCATTGAAATTTTGTAGTTTATCTGTTAAAAGCAGTTGCTAGTATTACCTTAAACCAGACCAGAGGCTTTCCCAAAGAGGTTTTTGTTATTCTTGATCACTGCATTTTATACATTTTCTTTACAACACATATGACAAATTGTACTTATATATTTGCTTATGTTAATTCTTCTCTTCTGTTTCCCCACAAGGTTATATATTTCATGTAGGCAGGAAAAGTATGTATATCCAGTGTCTAACATAGTACTTGGAACATTAATAGGCACTCAATAAGTGTCAGTAGGATGAATTGATACATGACAGAAGAAAAGGTGAAAGTAGTGGTAAAGTGGTAAAGCTTTAAACAAGGTACAAAGAGGTGCTCCTCTAGGGAAGATGGTGGAAAGGAGGATCCTGAGCTTACTTGGCCTCATGGCCACACTGATGTAACAACTACATCTACACAACTCTGCAAACAGTCTGAAGGCTAGCAGAACAGACCTTCTACAGCTAGTCATAGAGAGAAGGCCACATTGAAAATGAATGGTAAAAGGGGCAGGGATGTGGCTGGGAACTACACAACTAACTACAAACAGCAGGGACATCACAAGCATGCAGAAGCAAGAGAATCAGATCCCACACTGAGCACAGCACCCCCAGAACTGGGGACTCACAGTAGGATGATGAGTCCCCATGACATCTGGCTTTGAAAATCAGTGGAGTTTAATCTGGAGCATTAAAAAATCAGTGGGCATAACTCTAGGAGAGCCAGAAGGTAATAGGAAATGGAGTCCCTGCCATTAATGAGATAGCATACTAAATAACCCAGCCTGAGACATGACACAGAAGAAGCAGGTTGAAAAGCACCTGGAGCACACATGAATGAGATCTATTGACTAATCAATCTTAGAATATTTGCTGGAGGGGCATGGAACTGCAGGAGATTTCACAGGGAACAAAAGTGGGGATGGGTGCCACTTTTCTTCCCCTACTCCAGCCTAGATAGCCAATGCTTGCAGGGGCCAGGGCTAACCCTGTCTGTCTGCTTTGTGCATCACATGCCCCCCCCCCCCCCCTGGAATTCCCCTGGCAGACTGCTCTATTAACCTTCCCTCCTTAGCAGGCATTCCTCCAAAGTGACTCCTGCCTTGGAGAGTGAGGCAGACAACTGCCACATACCAGTGTGTCTACAGTTCCTGTCGCTGGACCTCTTAGCTGGCTGTCGAGGGAGTAAGCCCTTTGGTACACCTGCAGCAGTGGCAGAGAGGCTACTTACAGGCAGTTAGGCTGACTGCCAATTCTGCCCAACAGACTACAGTAGCCAGCAGCCAGGCCTCTCAACAGCACAGGGAACAAATGCTCCCAGTGTGCTCATAGCAGGCCAAGCTCAAAGCAGCCACCTGGGCTGAAAGCAGTCATGGCTCAGTCACAACAGGAGGGTGCACTCAGCCTATACAGGGGAAACCCTGGTAATGCCTGGTTCTAGTGACCAAGAGGGGATTGCACCACAAACCTCTTCTATACAAGGTCACTACTTTCAAGGCCAGGAGATGTAGCCAGCCTATCTAATACATATAAACAAACACAGAGAGTTAGACAAAATGAAAAGACAGAGAGAGGTGTCCCAAATGAAAGAAAAGACAAAATCACAGTGAAAGAGCTAAATGAAATGGAGATAGCAATATGCCTCATAAAGAGTTCAAAGCAATGGTCATGAAGACACTCACTGGACTTGAGGAAAAAAATGGATGAACTCAGTGATAAATTCAACAGAGACAGAACCTATTAAAAAAAGAAGCAGTCAGAGCTGAACAATTCAATAACTGAAATGAAAGATACACTAGAGGGAATCAACAGCAGATTAGAGGATGCAGAACAATGGATCAGTGATCTGGAAGATAGGGTAATGGAAAGCACCCAAGCAAACAGCAATAAATGAATGAATGAATGAATGAATGAATGAATAAATAAATAGTTAAGGGAACTCTGAGACATCATCAAGCATAATAACATTCATATTATAGGGATCCCCGAAGGAGAAGAGAAAGAAAAGGGCAGAAAACTTACATAAAGAAATAATAACTAAAATCTTTTCTAATCTGTAGAAGAAAACAGACATCCATGTCTAGGAATCACAGAGATCTACTAACAAAATGAACACAAGGAGGTGCATACCAAGACACATAATAATTAAAATTACCAAAAAAAATGATAGAGAATTTTTAAAGCAGTGAGAGAAAACAATGACATACAAGAGAAATCCCATGAGTCTATCAGATTATTTTTCATCAGAAACTTTGCAGGCTAGAAGAGAGTGGCATGAAATATTCAAAGTGGTAAAAGGAAAAAAAAAACCAAACAAACCCTGCATCTACCCAGCAAGGTTATTATCTAGAATGAAAGGAAAGATAAAGAATTTCCTAGACAAACAAAATATAAAGGAGCTCTTACTATTAAATCAGCCTTATAAGAAATGTTAAAGGGAATTCCTTAAGTGGAAAGAAAAGTCCATAGTTAGAGGTAAGAAAATTATGAAAGGAAAAAATTACATAAGTAAAAGCAAATATATATTAAAAGTAGTAGATTAATCACTTATAAAGTCAGTGTGGAGGTTAAAACACGAAAGTAGTAAAATCAATTATATCTACAAAAATAGTCAAGGGATACACAAAATAAAAAGATGTAAAATATGACATCATATACATAAAACATGGAGGAGGGAGTAAAAACTTTGTGCTTTTAGAATGTGTTCAAACTTAGGCAACCATCAACTTAATTAACTTAATACATTAACTTAATACAGACTGTTATAAATATAGGATGTTATATATGAATCCAATGGTAACCACAGATAAAAACCTGTAGATGATGTACAAAAAATAAAGAGAAAGGAATTAAAGCAAAACACTAAAGAAGCCATCAAACCACAAGGGAAGAAATCAAGAAAAGAAGAAAGGAACAAAGAAGAACTACAAAAACAACCAGGAAACAACTAAGACAATGGTAATAAGTACGTACATATCAATAATTACTTTAAATGTAAATAGATTAAATGCTCCAGTCAAAAGATGTAGGGTGACTGAATGGAAAAAAACAAGACAAAGTTACCTGTTGCCTATAAGGGACTCACTTCAGACCTGAAGACACAGACTAAAAGTGAAGGGATAGAAAAAATATATTTCATACAAATGGAAGTGAAAAAAAGCTGGGGTAGCAGTACTTATATCAGACAAAATATACTTTAAAACAGAATGTAGCAAGAGACAAAGAAGGGCATTATACAATGATAAAGGGACCAATCCAACAAGAGGATGAAACCATTTAAAATATCTATTCACCCAACACAGGAGCACCTAAATATAAAGCAAATATTAACAGATATAAAAGGAAAAATTGACAGTAACACAATAATAGAAGGGGACTTTAACACCCAGTTTACATCAATGGATAGATCATCTAAACAGAAAATCAACAAGGAAATAGTGGCTTTGAATGACACATTGGATGAGATGGATCTAACATCTATATTCAGAACATACCATCCTAAAACAGCAGAATACAATTCTTTCAAGTGCACACGGAGCATTCTCCAGAATAGATTGTATGTGAGGCCACAAAACAAGTTTCAACAAATTCAAAAAGATTGAAGTCATACCATGCATCTTTCCAACCACAACACCATGAAACTAGAAATCAACCACAAGTAAAAAATCTGGAAAGAACACAAACACATGGAGGTTAAATAATATCCTCCTAAATAATGAATGGATCAACCAGGAAATCAAAGTTATTATCAAAAACTACATGGAGACAAATGAAAACAAAAACACAATAGTCCAAAATCTTTGGGATGAAGCAAAAGTTGTTTTAAAGAGGGAAGCTTACAGAAATATAGGTTTATCTTAAGAAATGAGAAAAATCTCAAACAACCTAAAGGAGCTAGTAAATGAATATACAAAGCCCAAAGCTAGTAAAAGTAAAGAAATAACAGAGATTAGAATGTAAATAAATGAAAGCCTAAAAAAAAAAATTTAGTGAAACCAAGAGCTGGTTCTTCAAAAAGATAAACAAAATTAAACAAAATTGATAAACCTTTAACCAAGAAAAAAAAAAGAGAGGGCTCAAATAAAATTATAAATGAAGGAGGAGAAATAACAATACCACAGAAATACAAAGAATTATAAGAGAATATTATTAAAAATTTTATGCTAGCAAATCAGACAACCTAGAATAATGGATAAATTCCCAGAAACATAGAATCTTCCAAAACTGAATCAGGAAGAAATAGAAAACTTAAACAGACTGAATATCATAACAAAATTGAACTGGCAATCAAAAAGCTTCCAACAAACAAAAGTCCAGGACCAGTAGGCTTTATAGCTACATTTGACCAAATACTTAAAGAAGAGTTAATACCTATTCTTCTCAAATTATTCAAAAAAAAAAAAAAAAAAAGAAGAGGAAGGAAAACTTCCAAATAAAAAGGTAAAAAAGTTCTTCCTCTAAGATCAAGAACAAAACAAAGATGTCCACTTTTACCACTTTTATTCAGCATAGTACTTGGAAGTCCTAGTTGCAGCAATCAGATAAGAAAAATAAATAATATCCATCAAAATTGGTAAGGAAGAAGTAAAACTCTCACTATGTGCAGATGATATGATACCATGTATAGAAAACTCTAAAGGTTCCACTAAAAAACTGTTAGAACTGGTAAATGAATTCATTAAAGTTTCAGGGTACAAAATTAATATACAGAAATTTATGTTTCTATACAGTAATAATGAAGTAGCAGAAAGAGAAATTAAGAAAATCCCATTTACAAAAGCACCAAAAA